>NC_092774.1:49798391-49845799 GCF_047496795.1 Chiloscyllium punctatum
CCCCTATCTCCCTCTCTCTCTCCCCCCCTCCCCCTATCTCCCCTCTCTCTCCCCCCTCCCCTATCTCCCTCTCCTCCTTCCCCCTCCCCCTATCTCCCTCTCTCTCCCCCTCCCCCTATCTCCCTCTCTCTCCCCCTCCCCCTATCTCCCTCTCTCTCCCCCCTCCCCCTATCTCCCTCTCTCTCCCCCTCCCCCCTATCTCCCTCTCTCTCCCCTCCCCCATCTCCCTCTCTCTCCCCCTCCCCCTATCTCCCTCTCTCTCCCCCCCTCCCCTATCTCCCTCTCTCTCCCCCCTCCCCTATCTCCCTCTCTCTCCCCCTCCCCCTATCTCCCTCTCTCTCCCCCTCCCCCTATCTCCCTCTCTCTCCCCCCTCCCCCTATCTCCCTCTCTCTCCCCCTCCCCCTATCTCCCTCTCTCTCCCCCTCCCTCTCCCCTCTCTCCCTCTCTCTCCCCCCTCCCCTATCTCCTCTCTCTCTCCCCCTCCCCTATCTCCCTCTCTCCTCCCCCTATCTCCCCTATCTCCCTCCTCTCTCTCTCCCCCTCCCCCTATCTCCCTCTCTCTCTCCCTCCCTCCCCCTATCTCCTCTCTCTCTCTCCCCTCCCTCCCTATCTCCTCCTCTCTCTCTCCCCTCCCCAATCTCCTCTCCTCTCTCTCTCCCCCCCCATCTCCCTCTCTCTCTCTCCTCCCCCTATCTCCCCCTCTCTCTCTCTCCTCCCTCCCCATCTCCCTCTCTCTCTCTCCTCCCTCCCCTATCTCCCTCCCTCTCTCTCTCCCCCCTCCCCTATCTCCCTCTCTCTCTCTCTCCTCCCTCCCCCTATCTCCCTCCCTCTCTCTCTCCCCCTCCCCCTATCTCCCTCTCTCTCTCTCCTCCCTCCCCCTATCTCCCTCCCTCTCTCTCTCCCCCTCCCCCTATCTCCCTCTCTCTCCCCCCTCCCCCTATCTCCCTCTCTCTCTCCCCCTCCCCATCTCCCCCTCTCTCTCTCTCCTCCCTCCCCCTATCTCCCTCCCTCTCTCTCTCCCCCTCCCCCTATCTCCCTCTCTCTCCCCCCTCCCCCATCTCCCCCTCTCTCTCTCTCCTCCCTCCCCCTATCTCCCTCTCTCTCTCTCTCCTCCCTCCCCCTATCTCCCTCTCTCTCTCCTCCTATCTCCCTCTCTCTCTCTCCTCCCTCCCCCTATCTCCCTCCTCTCTCTCTCCCCTCCCCCTATCTCCCTCTCTCTCCCCCCTCCCCCTATCTGTCTCTCTCTCTCCCCCCTCCCCCTATCTCCCTCTCTCTCCCCGTCCCCCTATCTCTCTCTCTCTCTCTCCCCCCTCCCCCTATCTCTCTCTCTCTCCCCCCTCCCCCTATCTCTCTCTCCCCCTCCCTCTCTCTCTCTGTCTGAGTGACGTTGAGCTGTTCCTATAGGGATGTGAGGAACAGCCTTGTTCCTTCCTTCCTGGCTGCCGTTCCCTCTGGGGAATTGCTGTCCGCCTGCTCCCGGGATCAGGAGGTGGATGTCCAGCGTTAGGTTGTGCTGCTGAGGTGAGTGTAATACCCCATCCCCTTCCCCAACTCACTCTGTGGCTCTCTCCCCCCCTCTCTCTGTATCGATCCTGTCCGTCACTCTCTCTGTTTCTCTCCCCCCCCCAGTCTGTCTGTGTCCAGGGGATGTTTCCCTGCCTTCCCCCACCTCTCCCCTGACCCAAATTCCAGCTGCTCTCCTTGGAGCACAGCCCCCATTGCTGCCCCTGTCGCTATTCTCTCCATTTCTCCGTCTGTCAGCGTCACTCCCTCCCCCATCTCTCTCTCCTTACCTCTGGGTCACTGTCTCCCCCCACCCACCATATACCCCTCTCCCCCTCCCCCTCCCTCTCTCCCCCTCCCCCTCTCCCTCTCCCCCTTCCTCTCTCCCCCTCTCCCCCTCCCTCTCTCCCCCTCCCCCTCCCTCTCTCCCCTCCCCCTCTCCCCCTCCCCCTCTCCCTCTCCCCCTTCCTCTCTCCCCTTCTCCCCTCCCCTCTCCCCCTCCCTCTCTCCCCCTCCCCCTCCCTCTCTCCCCTCCCCCTCTCCCCCTCCCCCTCCCCGTCTCCCCCTCCCTCTCTCCCCCTCCCCCTCTCCCCCTCCCTCTCTCCCCCTCCCCTTCTCCCCTCCCTCTCTCCCCCTCCCTCTCTCCCCCTCCCCTTCTCCCTTCCCTCTCCCCCCTCCCCCTCTCCCCCTCCCGCTCCCTCTCTCCCCCTCCCCCTCTCCCCTCCCTCTCTCCCCCTCTCCCCTCCCCCTCTCGCCCTCCCTCTCCCCCCTCCCTCTCTCCCTCTCTCCCCCTCCCCCTCTCCACCTCCCTCTCTCCCCCTCTCCCCCTCTCCCCCTCCCTCTCTCCCCCTCTCCCCTCCCCCTCTCGCCCTCCCTCTCCCCCCCTCCCTCTCTCCCCCTCCCCCTCTCCACCTCCCTCTCTCCCCCTCTCCCCCTCTCCCCCTCCCTCTCTCCCCCTCCCCCATCTCTCTCTCCTTACCTCTGGATCACTGTCTCCCCCCACCCACGATATACCCCTCTCTCCCACTCCCACCCTCCCTCCCCCATCCCCTCCCCTCTCCCTCCCCTCCCTCTCCATCCCTCTCCCTCCCTCCCTGCCCCTCCGCCTCCGCCTCCGCCTCCCTCTCTCTCCCTCACTGTCCCTCTCCCTCTGCCTCCCTCTCTCCCTCCCCCTCCCTCTCTCTCCCTCTCCTCCTCACCACCCTCCACCTCCCCCCTCTCCCACTCCCCCTCTCCACTCTCCCCTCTCCCCCCACTCCCCCCTCTCCCCCTCTCCTCCTCCCTCTCTCCCCCTCTCCCCCTCCCTCTCTCCCCCTCTCCCCCTCCCTCTCCCCCCCCTCCCCTCTCCCCCTCCCTTTGTCCCCTCCCTCTCTCCCCCTCTCCCCTCCCTCTGTCCCCTCCCTCTCTCCCCCTCTCCCCTCCCTCTGTCCCCTCACTCTCTCCCCCTCTCCCCCCCCCTCTCCCCCCCTCCCCTCTCCCCCTCCCTCTGTCCCCTCCCTCTCTCCCCCTCTCCCCTCCCTTTGTCCCCTCCCTCTCTCCCCCTCTCCCCTCCCTCTGTCCCCTCCCTCTCTCCCCCTCTCTCCCTCCCTCTCTCCCCCTCCCCCCTCCCTCTCTCCCCCTCCCCTCTCCCCCTCTCCCCCTCCCTCTGTCCCTCTCTCCCCCTCTCCCCTCCCTCTGTCCCCTCCCTCTCTCCCCCTCTCCCCTCCCTCTGTCCCCTCCCTCTCTCCCCCTCTCCCCTCCCTCTGTCCCCTCCCCCTCTCCCCTCCCTCTGTCCCCTCCCTCTCTCCCCCTCTCCCCTCCCTTTGTCCCCTCCCTCTCTCCCCCTCTCCCCTCCCTCTGTCCCCTCCCTCTCTCCCCCTCTCCCCTCCCTCTGTCCCCTCCCTCTCTCCCCCTCTCCCCTCCCTCTGTCCCCTCCCTCTCTCCCCCTGTCCCCTCCCTTTGTCCCCTCCCTCTCTCCCCCTCTCCCCTCCCTCTGTCCCCTCCCTCTCTCCCCCTCTCCCCCTCCCTCTGTCCCTCTCTCCCCCTCTCCCCTCCCTCTGTCCCCTCCCTCTCTCCCCCTCTCCCCTCCCTCTGTCCCCTCCCTCTCTCCCCCTCTCCCCCTCCCTCTCTCCCCCTCCCCTCTCCCCCTCTCCCCCTCCCTCTGTCCCCTCCCTCTCTCCCCCTCTCCCCTCCCTCTGTCCCCTCCCTCTCTCCCCCTCTCCCCCTCCCTCTCTCCCCCTCCCCTCTCCCCCTCTCCCCCTCCCTCTGTCCCCTCCCTCTCTCCCCCTCTCCCCTCCCTCTGTCCCCTCCCTCTCTCCCCCTCCCCCATCTCTCTCTCCTTACCTCTGGATCACTGTCTCTCCCCACCCACGATATACCCCTCTCTCCCCCTCCCCTCTCCCCCTCTCCCCCTCCCTCTGTCCCCTCCCTCTCTCCCCCTCTCCCCTCCCTCTGTCCCCTCCCTCTCTCCCCCTCCCCCATCTCTCTCTCCTTACCTCTGGATCACTGTCTCTCCCCACCCACGATATACCCCTCTCTCCCACTCCCCCCTCCCCCTCCTCTCTCTTCCCCTCCCTCCCTCTCGCTACCCGCTCCATCCCCTTCCTCTCCCCATCCCTCTCCCTCTCCCTCTCCCTCCCCCTCCCTCTTTCTCCCTCTTTCTCCCTCTCCCTCCCCCTCCCTCCCTCCCTCTCCCTCCCCCTCCCTCCCTCCCTCTCCCTCCCCCTCCCTCTCCCTGTACGTCCCTCCCTCCTCCCCTCCCTCTCCCTCCTCCCCTCCCTCTCCCTCTCCCTCCCTCCTCCTCTCCCCATCCCTCTCCCTCCCCCTCCCCACTCCCCACTAACCCCTCTCCCTCCCCCCTCCCTCCCCCCTCCCTCCCCCCCTCTCCCTCCCCCCTAGCCCCCTCCCCACTCCCCGCCTCACCTCCCCCTCCCCCGCCTCCGCCTCACCCCTCCCCCTCCCCGCCACCCCTTCCCTTGCCTCCCCCTCCCTCTCCCTCTCCCTATCCCTCCTCCTCTCCATCTCCCTCTCCCCCACCCTCTCCCCCTCCCCCCTACCCTTCTCCACTCTTCGCTCCCCACTCCGCCTCCGCCTCCCCCTCCCTCCTCCCCTCCCCCTCTTGCCCTCCACCTCTCCCCGTCCCTCCCCTCCTCTCCCTCTCCCTCCTCCCTCCCCTCCTCTCCCCCTCCCCCCTCCGCCTCCCCACTCTCCCCCTCCCCTCCCCCTCTCCCTCTCCCCTCCCCCTCTCCCCCTCCTCCATCTCCCCTCCCCCCTCCCCTTCCCCTCTCCCCCTCCCCTTCCCATTCCCCCCTCACCCCTGCCCCTCCCCCTCTCCCCCTCCCCTTCCCCTCTCCCCTCTCCCCCTCCCCCTCCCCCTATCCTCCTCCCCCCTATCCTCCTCCCCTCTCACCCTCCCCCCTCTCTCCTCCTCCCCCCCTCTCCCCCTCTCCCCCTCCCCCCTCTCCCCCTCTTCCCCCTCCCCCTCCCCCCTCCTACCTCCCACCTCACCCCCTCACCCCCTCCCACCTCTCCCCCTCCCCTCTCTCCCCTGCCCCTCCCCCTCCCCGTCCCCCTCCCCCTCCCCCTCCCCATCACCCTCTACCCTCTCTCCCTCCCCCCTCCCACCTTTCCCCCCCACCCTCTTGCCCCTTCCCCCTTCCCCCTCCCCATCCCCCCTCCTCCCCTCTCCTCCTCCCCTCCCCCTTCTCCCCTCTCCCTCTGCCCCTCCCCTCTCCCCCTCCCCTCTCCCCCTCCCACCTCCCCTCTCCCCTCTCCCCTCTCCTCCTACCCCTCGCTCCCCTCCCCTCTCCTGCTACCCCTCTCCCCCTCCCCCTCCCCTCCCTCCCTCTCCCCCTCCTCCCTCCCTCTCCCCCTCCTCCCTCCCCCCTCTCACCCTCTCTCCACCCCCCTCCCCTTCCCCTCTCCCCTCTCCCCCTCCCCTCCCCCTCTCTCCCTCCCCACTAGCAAACTCTCCCCTCTCCCCCTCCCCCTCCCCTCCCCCCTATCCTCCTCCCCTCTCTCCTCCTCCCCCTCTCCCTCTCCCCCACCCCCTCCCCTCACCCCCCTCCACCCCCTCCCCCTCCCCCCTATCCCCATCCCCCTCCCCCTCCCCCTCCTCCCCTCTCACCCTCCTCCCCTCTCACCCTCCCCCTCCTCCCCTCTCACCCTCCTCCCCTCTCACCCTCCCCCTCCTCCCCTCTCACCCTCCCCCTCTCTCCCCCTCTCCCCCTCTCCCCCTCCCCCCTCTCTCCCCCTCTCCCCCTCCCCCTCCCCCCTCTCCCCCCTCTCCCCCTCCCCCTCCCCCCTCTCACCCCTCTCCCCCTTTCCCCTCTCTCCTCCCCGTCCTCCCCTCTCACCCTCCCCCTCCTCCCTGCTCACCCTCCTCCCCTCTCACCCTCCCCCCTCTCTCTCCCTCCCCCCTCTCCCCCCTCTCCCCCTCCCCCCTCTCCCCCTTCCCCCTCCCACCTCTCCCCCTCCCCTTCCCCCCTCTCCGCCCTCCCCTTACCCCCTCTCCCCCGCCCCATCCCCATCACCCTCTACCCTCTCTCCCTCCCCCTCCCACCTCTCCCCCACCCTCTTGCCCCTTCCCCCTTCCCCCTCCCCATTCCCCTCTCCCTCTCCCCCTCCCCCCTCCCCCTCCCCCTCCCCCCTCTCCCCCTTCCCCCTCCCCTCTCATCCTAACCCTCTCCCCCCTCCCCCTCTCCTCCTACCCCCCTCCCCCTCCCCCCTCTCCCTCTCCCCCTCCCCCCCTCTCCCTCTCCCCCTGCCCCCTCTCCCTCTCCCCCCCCTCCCTCTCCCCCCTCCCTCTCCCTCCTCTCCCCCATCTTCCCCTCCCCATCCCCCCTCTCCCCCATCCCCCTCCCTCGCTCCCCCTCACCCCTCTCCCCCTCACCCCTCTCCCCCTCGCCCCCTCTCCCCCTCGCCCCTTCTCCCTTCTCACTTCTCCCTTCTCCCTTCTCCCTTCTCCCTTCTCCCCTCTCCCTTCTCCCCTCTCCCCTCTCTCCCTCTCCCTCCCTCCTCTCCCCCTCCACCCTCCCTTAGGTTCGGGGTATTGGCCGTGCTAAATTGTCCCATAGTGCCCAGGGATGTGCAGGTTTGGGTGGATTGGCCGTGCTAAATTGTCCCATAGTGCCCAGGGATATGCAGGTTAGGGTGGATTGGCCGTGCTAAATTGTCCCATAGTGCCCAGGGATGTGTAGGTTAGGGTGGATTGGCCATGCTAAATTGTCCCATAGTGTCCAGGGATGTGCAGGTTAGGATGGATTAGCCGTGCTAAATTGTCCCATAGTGCCCAGGGATGTGCAGGTTAGGGTGGATTTGCCATGCTAAATTGTCCCATAGTGTCCAGGGATGTGCAGGTTAGGTGGTTTGGCCATGCTAAATTGTCCCATAGTGCCCAGGGATGTGTAGGTTAGGGTGGATTGGCCGTGCTAAATTGTCCCATAGTGTCCAGGGATGTGCAGGTTAGGATGGATTAGCCGTGCTAAATTGTCCCATAGTGCCCAGGGATGTGCAGGTTAGGGTGGATTTGCCATGCTAAATTGTCCCATAGTGTCCAGGGATGTGCAGGTTAGGTGGTTTGGCCATGCTAAATTGTCCCATAGTGCCCAGGGATGTGTAGGTTAGGGTGGATTGGCCGTGCTAAATTGTCCCATAGTGTCCAGGGATGTGCAGGTTAGGATGGATTAGCCGTGCTAAATTGTCCCATAGTGCCCAGGGATGTGCAGGTTAGGGTGGATTTGCCATGCTAAATTGTCCCATAGTGTCCAGGGATGTGCAGGTTAGGTGGTTTGGCCGTGCTAAATTTTCCCGTAGTGCCCAGGGATGTGCAGGTTAGGGTGGTTTGGCCGTGCTAAATGTTCCCGTAGTGCCCAGCGATGTGCAGGTTAGGGTGGACTGGCCATTGGAAATTGTCCCATAGTGCCCAGGGATGTACAGGTTAGGGTGGATTGGCCGTGCTAAATTGTCCCATAGTGCCCAGGGATGTACAGGTTAGGGTGGATTGGCCGTGCTAAATTGTCCCATAGTGCCCAGGGATATGCAGGTTAGGGTGGATTGGCCATGCTACATTGTCCCCTAGTGCCCAGGGATGTTCAGATTAGGGTGGATCGGCCATGCTAAATATTCCCGTCGCGACCAGGGTTATGTATGTTGGAGTGGATGGGCCATGCTAAATTGCCCCGTGAAAGGCAGGTTCGGGTGGATTGGCCGTGCTAAATTGTCGCATAGTGTCCAGGGATGTGTAGGTTTGGGTGGATTGGTCATGGGAAATTGTCCACTAGTGCGCAGGGATGTGCAGGTTAGGGTGGACTGGCCGTGCTAAATTGTCCCACAGTGCCCAGGGATGTGCAGGTTAGGGTGGATTGGCCATGCCAAATTGTCCCATAGTGCCCAGGGATGTGCAGGTTAGGGTGGAATGGCCATTGGAAATTGTCCCATAGTGCCCAGGGATGAACAGGTTAAGGTGGGTTGGCCATGCTAAATTGTCCCATAGTGCCCAGGGATGGGCAGGGTAGGGTGGATTGGCCGTGCTAAATTGTCTCATAGTGCCCAGGGATGTGCAGGTTAGGGTGGATTGGCCATGCTAAATTGTCCCATAGTGCCCAGGGATGTGCAGGCTAGGGTGGATTGGCCATGCTAAATTGTCCCATAGTGTCCAGGGATGTGTAGGTTAGGGTGGATTGGCCATGCTAAATTGTCCCATAGTGCCCAGGGATGTGCAGGTTAGGGTGGATTGGCCGTTCTAAATTGTTCCATAGTGTCCAGGGATGTGCAGGTTAGGGTGGATTGGCCGTGTTAAATTGTCCCATAGTGCCCAGGGATGTGCAGGTTAGGGTGGATTGGCCGTGCTAGATTTCCCATAGTGCCCAGGGATGTGCAGGTTAGGGTGGATTTGCCATGCTAAATTGTCCCACAGTGCCCAGGGATGTGCAGATTAGGGTGGATTGGCCATGCTAATTTGTCCCATAGTGTCCAGGGATGTGCAGGTTCGGGTGGATTGGCCGTGTTAAATTGTCCCATAGTGCCCAGGGATGTGCAGGTTAGGGTGGATTAGCCGTGCTAAATTGTCCCATAGTGCCCAGGGATGTGCAGGTTAGGGTGGATTAGCCGTGCTAAATTGTCCCACAGTGCCCAGGGATGTGCAGATTAGGGTGGATTGGCCATGCTAAATTGTCCCATAGTGTCCAGGGATGTGCAGGTTAGGGTGGGTTGGCCGTGCTACATTGTCCCATAGTGCCCAGGGATGTGCAGGTGAGGGTGGATTGGCCGTGCTAGATTTCCCATAGTGCCCAGGGATGTGCAGGTTAGGGTGGATTAGCCGTGTTAAATTGTCCCATAGTGGCCAGGGATGTGCAGTTTAGGGTGGATTGGCCGTGCTAAATTTTCCCGTAGTGCCCAGGGATGTGCAGGTTAGGGTGGACTGGCCATTGGAAATTGTCCCATAGTGCCCAGGAATGTACAGGTTAAGGTGGGTTGGCCATGCTAAATTGTCTCATAGTGCCCAGGGATGTGCAGGTTAGGGTGGATTGGCCATGCTAAATTGTCCCATAGTGCCCAGGGATGTGCAGGTTAGGGTGGATTGGCCGTGCTAAATTGTCCCAAAGTGTCCAGGGATGTGCAGTTTAGGGTGGATTAGCCGTGCTAAATTGTCCCCTAGTGCCCAGGGATGTGCAGGTTAGGGTGGATTGGCCGTGCTAGATTTCCCATAGTGCCCAGGGATGTGCAGGTTAGGGTGGATTTGCCATGCTAAATTGTCCCATAGTGTCCAGGGATGTGCAGGTTAGGGTGCATTTGCCATGCTAAATTGTCCCATAGTGTCCAGGGATGTGCAGGTTAGGGTGGATTAGCCGTGCTAAATTGTCCCATAGTGCCCAGGGATGTGCAGGTTAGGGTGGATTGGCCGTGCTAGATTTCCCATAGTGCCCAGGGATGTGCAGGTTAGAGTGGATTGGACGTGCTAAATTGTCCCATAGTGTCCAGGGATGTGCAGGTTAGGTGGTTTGGCCATGCTAAATTGTCCCATAGTGCCCAGGGATGTGCAGGTTAGGGTGGATTGGCCATGCTAAATTTTACCGTAGTGCCCAGGGATGTGCAGGTTAGGGTGGATTGGCCATGCTAAATTGTCCCATAGTGCCCAGGGATGTGTAGGTTAGGGTGGATTAGCCGTGCTAAATTGTCTCATAGTACCCAGGGATGTGCAGGTTAGGGTGAATTGGCCGTGCTAAATTGTCCCATTGTGCCCAGGGATGTACAGGTTAGGGTGGATTGGCCGTGCTAAATTGTCCCATAGTGCTCAGGGATGTACAGGTTAGGGTGGATTGGCCATGCTAAATTGTCCCATAGTGCCCAGGGATGTACAGGTTAGGGTGGATTGGCCATGCTAAATTGTCCCATAGTGCCCAGGGATGTGCAGGTTAGGTTGGATTGGCCGTGCTAAATTGTCCCATAGTGCCCAGGGATGTGCAGGTTAGGGTGGATTGGCCATGCTACATTGTCTCCTCGTGCCCAGGGATGTTCAGGTTAGGGTGGATCGGCCATGCTAAATATTCCCGTCGTGACCAGGGTTATGTATGTTGGAGTGGATGGACCATGCTAAATTGCCCCGTGATGGGCAGGTTCGGGTGGATTGGCCGTGCTAAATTGTCCCATAGTGCCCAGGGATCTGTAGGTTTGGGTGGATTGGTCATGGGAAATTGTCCACTAGTGCCCAGGGATGTGCAGGTTAGGGTGGATTAGCCGTGCTAACTTGTCCCATAGTGTCCAGGGATGTGCAGGTTAGGGTGGATTAGCCGTGCTAAATTGTCCCATAGTGCCCAGGGATGTGCAGGTTAGGGTGGATTGGCCGTGCTAGATTTCCCATAGCGCCCAGGGATGTGCAGATTAGGGTGGATTTGCCATGCTAAATTGTCCCATAGTGTCCAGGGATGTGCAGGTTAGGGTGGATTAGCCGTGCTAAATTGTCCCATAGTGCCCAGGGATGTGCAGGTTAGAGTGGATTGGCCGTGCTAGATTTCCCATAGTGCCCAGGGATGTGCAGGTTAGGGTGGATTGGCTGTGCTAAATTGTCCCATAGTGTCCAGGGATGTGCAGGTTAGGGTGGATTAGCCGTGCTAAATTGTCCCATAGTGCCCAGGGATGTGCAGGTTAGAATCGATTGGCCGTGCTAGATTTCCCAATGTGCCCAGGGATGTACAGGTTAGGGTGGATTTGCCATGCTAAATTGTCCCATAATGCCCAGGGATGTGCAGGTTTGGGTGGATTGGCCGTGCTAAATTGTCCCATAGTGTCCAGGGATGTGCAGGTTAGGGTGGATTGGCCGTGCTAAATTGTCCCATAGTGTCCAGGGATGTGCAGGTTAGGGTGGATTAGCCGTGCTAAATTGTCCCATAGTGCCCAGGGATGTGCAGGTCAGAATCGATTTGCCATGCTAAATTGTCCCAGAGTGTCCAGGGATGTGCAGGTTAGGTGGTTTGGCCGTGCTAAATTTTCCCGTAGTGCCCAGGGATGTGCAGGTTAGGGTGGTTTGGCCGTGCTAAATGTTCCCGTAGTGCCCAGCGATGTGCAGGTTAGGGTGGACTGGCCATTGGAAATTGTCCCATAGTGCCCAGGGATGTACAGGTTAGGGTGGATTGGCCGTGCTAAATTGTCCCATAGTGCCCAGGGATGTACAGGTTAGGGTGGATTGGCCGTGCTAAATTGTCCCATAGTGCCCAGGGATATGCAGGTTAGGGTGGATTGGCCATGCTACATTGTCCCCTAGTGCCCAGGGATGTTCAGGTTAGGGTGGATCGGCCATGCTAAATATTCCCGTCGCGACCAGGGTTATGTATGTTGGAGTGGATGGGCCATGCTAAATTGCCCCGTGAAAGGCAGGTTCGGGGGGATTGGCCGTGCTAAATTGTCGCATAGTGTCCAGGGATGTGTAGGTTTGGGTGGATTGGTCATGGGAAATTGTCCACTAGTGCCCAGGGATGTGCAGGTTAGGGTGGACTGGCCGTGCTAAATTGTCCCACAGTGCCCAGGGATGTGCAGGTTAGGGTGGATTGGCCATGCCAAATTGTCCCATAGTGTCCAGGGATGTGCAGTTTAGGGTGGATTGGCCGTGCTAAATTTTCCCGTAGTGCCCAGGGATGTGCAGGTTAGGGTGGAATGGCCATTGGAAATTGTCCCATAGTGCCCAGGGATGAACAGGTTAAGGTGGGTTGGCCATGCTAAATTGTCCCATAGTGCCCAGGGATGGGCAGGGTAGGGTGGATTGGCCGTGCTAAATTGTCTCATAGTGCCCAGGGATGTGCAGGTTAGGGTGGATTGGCCATGCTAAATTGTCCCATAGTGCCCAGGGATGTGCAGGCTAGGGTGGATTGGCCATGCTAAATTGTCCCATCGTGTCCAGGGATGTGTAGGTTAGGGTGGATTGGCCATGCTAAATTGTCCCATAGTGCCCAGGGATGTGCAGGTTAGGGTGGATTGGCCGTTCTAAATTGTTCCATAGTGTCCAGGGATGTGCAGGTTAGGGTGGATTGGCCGTGTTAAATTGTCCCATAGTGCCCAGGGATGTGCAGGTTAGGGTGGATTAGCCGTGCTAAATTGTCCCATATTGCCCAGGGATGTGCAGGTTAGGGTGGATTGGCCGTGCTAGATTTCCCATAGTGCCCAGGGATGTGCAGGTTAGGGTGGATTTGCCATGCTAAATTGTCCCATAGTGCCCAAGGATGTGCAGGTTAGGGTGGATTGGCCATGCTAAATTGTCCCATAGTGTCCAGGGATGTGCAGGTTAGGGTGGATTAGCCGTGCTAAATTGTCCCATAGTGCCCAGGGATGTGCAGGTTAGGGTGGATTAGCCGTGCTAAATTGTCCCACAGTGCCCAGGGATGTGCAGGTGAGGGTGGATTGGCCGTGCTAGATTTCCCATAGTGCCCAGGGATGTGCAGGTTAGGGTGGATTGGCCATGCTACATTGTCCCCTAGTGCCCAGGGATGTTCAGATTAGGGTGGATCGGCCATGCTAAATATTCCCGTCGCGACCAGGGTTATGTATGTTGGAGTGGATGGGCCATGCTAAATTGCCCCGTGAAAGGCAGGTTCGGGTGGATTGGCCGTGCTAAATTGTCGCATAGTGCCCAGGGATGTGCAGGTTCGTGTGGAATGGCCGTGCTAAATTGTCCCATAGTGTCCAGGGATGTGCAGGTTAGGGTGGATTGGCCGTGTTAAATTGTCCCATAGTGTCCAGGGATGTGCAGGTTAGGGTGGATTAGCCGTGCTAAATTGTCCCACAGTGCCCAGGGATGTGCAGATTAGGGTGGATTGGCCATGCTAAATTGTCCCACAGTGTCCAGGGATGTGCAGGTTCGGGTGGATTGGCCGTGTTAAATTGTCCCATAGTGCCCAGGGATGTGCAGGTTAGGGTGGATTAGCCGTGCTAAATTGTCCCATAGTGCCCAGGGATGTGCAGGTTAGGGTGGATTAGCCGTGCTAAATTGTCCCACAGTGCCCAGGGATGTGCAGATTAGGGTGGATTGGCCATGCTAAATTGTCCCATAGTGTCCAGGGATGTGCAGGTTAGGGTGGGTTGGCCGTGCTACATTGTCCCATAGTGCCCAGGGATGTGCAGGTGAGGGTGGATTGGCCGTGCTAGATTTCCCATAGTGGCCAGGGATGTGCAGTTTAGGGTGGATTGGCCCTGCTAAATTTTCCCATAGTGCCCAGGAATGTACAGGTTAAGGTGGGTTGGCTATGCTAAATTGTCTCATAGTGCCCAGGGATGTGCAGGTTAGGGTGGATTGGCCATGCTAAATTGTCCCATAGTGCCCAGGGATGTGCGGGTTAGGGTGGATTGGCCATGCTAAATTGTCCCATAGTGCCCAGGGATGTGCAGGTTAGGGTGGATTTGCCATGCTAAATTGTCCCATAGTGTCCAGGGATGTGCAGGTTAGGGTGGATTAGCCGTGCTAAATTGTCCCCTAGTGCCCAGGGATGTGCAGGTTAGGGTGGATTGGCCGTGCTAGATTTCCCATAGTGCCCAGGGGTGTGCAGGTTAGGGTGGATTAGCCGTGCTAAATTGTCCCATAGTGCCCAGGGATGTGCAGGTTAGAATCGATTGGCCGTGCTAGATTTCCCATAGTGCCCAGGGATGTACAGGTTTGGGTGGATTGGCCGTGCTAAATTGTCCCATAGTGTCCAGGGATGTGCAGGTTAGGTGGTTTGGCCATGCTAAATTGTCCCATAGTGTCCAGGGATGTGCAGGTTAGGGTGGATTAGCCGTGCGAAATTGTCCCATAGTGCCCAGGGATGTGCAGGTTAGAATCGATTTGCCATGCTAAATTGTCCCATAGTGTCCAGGGATGTGCAGGTTAGGTGGTTTGGCCGTGCTAAATTGTCCCGTAGTGCCCAGGGATGTGCAGGTTAGGGTGGTTTGGCCGTGCTAAATGTTCCCGTAGTGCCCAGCGATGTGCAGGTTAGGGTGGACTGGCCATTGGAAATTGTCCCATAGTGCCCAGGGATGTACAGGTTAGGGTGGATTGGCCGTGCTAAATTGTCCCATAGTGCCCAGGGATGTACAGGTTAGGGTGGATTGGCCGTGCTAAATTGTCCCATAGTGCCCAGGGATATGCAGGTTAGGGTGGATTTGCCATGCTACACTGTCCCCTAGTGCCCAGGGATGTTCAGGTTAGGGTTGATCGGCCATGCTAAATATTCCCGTCGTGACCAGGGTTATGTATGTTGGAGTGGATGGGCCATGCTAAATTGCCCCGTGAAAGGCAGGTTCGGGTGGATTGGCCGTGCTAAATTGTCGCATAGTGTCCAGGGATGTGTAGGTTTGGGTGGATTGGTCATGGGAAATTGTCCCATAGTGCCCAGGGATGTGCAGGTTAGGGTGGACTGGCCGTGCTAAATTGTCCCATAGTGTCCAGGGATGTGCAGGTTAGGTGGTTTGGCCGTGCTAAATTGTCCCGTAGTGCCCAGGGATGTGCAGGTTAGGGTGGTTTGGCCGTGCTAAATGTTCCCGTAGTGCCCAGCGATGTGCAGGTTAGGGTGGACTGGCCATTGGAAATTGTCCCATAGTGCCCAGGGATGTACAGGTTAGGGTGGATTGGCCGTGCTAAATTGTCCCATAGTGCCCAGGGATGTACAGGTTAGGGTGGATTGGCCGTGCTAAATTGTCCCATAGTGCCCAGGGATATGCAGGTTAGGGTGGATTGGCCATGCTACATTGTCCCCTAGTGCCCAGGGATGTTCAGGTTAGGGTGGATCGGCCATGCTAAATATTCCCGTCGTGACCAGGGTTATGTATGTTGGAGTGGATGGGCCATGCTAAATTGCCCCGTGAAAGGCAGGTTCGGGTGGATTGGCCGTGCTAAATTGTCCCATAGTGCCCAGGGATGTGTAGGTTTGGGTGGATTGGTCATGGGAAATTGTCCCATAGTGCCCAGGGATGTGCAGGTTAGGGTGGACTGGCCGTGCTAAATTGTCCCACAGTGCCCAGGGATGTGCAGGTTAGGGTGGATTGGCCATGCCAAATTGTCCCATAGTGTCCAGGGATGTGCAGTTTAGGGTGGATTGGCCGTGCTAAATTTTCCCGTAGTGCCCAGGGATGTGCAGGTTAGGGTGGAATGGCCATTGGAAATTGTCCCATAGTGCCCAGGGATGAACAGGTTAAGGTGGGTTGGCCATGCTAAATTGTCCCATAGTGCCCAGGGATGGGCAGGGTAGGGTGGATTGGCCGTGCTAAATTGTCTCATAGTGCCCAGGGATGTGCAGGCTAGGGTGGATTGGCCATGCTAAATTGTACCATAGTGTCCAGGGATGTGTAGGTTAGGGTGGATTGGCCATGCTAAATTGTCCCATAGTGCCCAGGGATGTGCAGGTTAGGGTGGATTGGCCGTTCTAAATTGTTCCATAGTGTCCAGTGATGTGCAGGTTAGGGTGGATTGGCCGTGTTAAATTGTCCCATAGTGCCCAGGGATGTGCAGGTTAGGGTGGATTAGCCGTGCTAAATTGTCCCATATTGCCCAGGGATGTGCAGGTTAGGGTGGATTGGCCGTGCTAGATTTCCCATAGTGCCCAGGGATGTGCTGGTTAGGGTGGATTTGCCATGCTAAATTGTCCCATAGTGCCCAAGGATGTGCAGGTTAGGGTGGATTGGCCATGCTAAATTGTCCCATAGTGTCCAGGGATGTGCAGGTTAGGGTGGATTAGCCGTGCTAAATTGTCCCACAGTGCCCAGGGATGTGCAGATTAGGGTGGATTGGCCATGCTAAATTGTCCCATAGTGTCCAGGGATGTGCAGGTTCGGGTGGATTGGCCCTGTTAAATTGTCCCAATGTGCCCAGGGATGTGCAGGTTAGGGTGGATTAGCCGTGCTAAATTGTCCCACAGTGCCCAGGGATGTGCAGATTAGGGTGGATTGGCCATGCTAAATTGTCCCATAGTGTCCAGGGATGTGCAGGTTAGGGTGGGTTGGCCGTGCTACATTGTCCCATAGTGCCCAGGGATGTGCAGGTGAGGGTGGATTGGCCGTGCTAGATTTCCCATAGTGCCCAGGGATGTGCAGGTTAGGGTGGACTGGCCATTGGAAATTGTCCCATAGTGCCCCGGAATGTACAGGTTAAGGTGGGTTGGCCATGCTAAATTGTCTCATAGTGCCCAGGGATGTGCAGGTTAGGGTGGATTGGCCATGCTAAATTGTCCCATAGTGCCCAGGGATGTGCAGGTTAGGGTGGATTAGCCATGCTAAATTGTCCCATAGTGCCCAGGGATGTGCAGGTTAGGGTGGATTTGCCATGCTAAATTGTCCCATAGTGTCCAGGGATGTGCAGGTTAGGGTGGATTAGCCGTGCTAAATTGTCCCCTAGTGCCCAGGGATGTGCAGGTTAGGGTGGATTTGCCATGCTAAATTGTCCCATAGTGTCCAGGGATGTGCAGGTTAGGGTGGATTTGCCATGCTAAATTGTCCCATAGTGTCCAGGGATGTGCAGGTTAGGGTGGATTAGCCGTGCTAAATTGTCCCATAGTGCCCAGGGATGTGCAGGTTAGGGTGGATTGGCCGTGCTAGATTTCCCATAGTGCCCAGGGATGTGCAGGTTAGAGTGGATTGGACGTGCTAAATTGTCCCATAGTGTCCAGGGATGTGCAGGTTAGGTGGTTTGGCCATGCTAAATTGTCCCATAGTGCCCAGGGATGTACAGGTTAGGGTGGATTGGCCGTGCTAAATTTTACCGTAGTGCCCAGGGATGTGCAGGTTAGGGTGGACTGGCCATTGGAAATTGTCCCATAGTGCCCAGGGATGTACAGGTTAGGGTGGATTGGCCATGCTAAATTGTCCCATAGTGCCCAGGGATGTGTAGGTTAGGGTGGATTAGCCGTGCTAAATTGTCTCATAGTACCCAGGGATGTGCAGGTTAGGGTGGATTGGCCGTGCTAAATTGTCCCATAGTGCCCAGGGATGTACAGGTTAGGGTGGATTGGCCGTGCTAAATTGTCCCATAGTGCTCAGGGATGTACAGGTTAGGGTGGATTGGCCATGCTAAATTGTCCCATAGTGCCCAGGTATGTACAGGTTAGGGTGGATTGGCCATGCTAAATTGTCCCATAGTGCCCAGGGATGTGCAGGTTAGGTTGGATTGGCCGTGCTAAATTGTCCCATAGTGCCCAGGGATGTGCAGGTTAGGGTGGATTGGCCATGCTACATTGTCTCCTCGTGCCCAGGGATGTTCAGGTTAGGGTGGATCGGCCATGCTAAATATTCCCGTCGTGACCAGCGTTATGTATGTTGGAGTGGATGCACCATGCTAAATTGGCCCGTGATGGGCAGGTTCGGGTGGATTGGCCGTGCTAAATTGTCCCATAGTGTCCAGGGATCTGTAGGTTTGGGTGGATTGGTCATGGGAAATTGTCCACTAGTGCCCAGGGATGTGCAGGTTAGGGTGGATTAGCCGTGCTAACTTGTCCCATAGTGTCCAGGGATGTGCAGGTTAGGGTGGATTAGCCGTGCTAAATTGTCCCATAGTGCCCAGGGATGTGCAGGTTAGGGTGGATTGGCCGTGCTAGATTTCCCATAGCGCCCAGGGATGTGCAGGTTAGGGTGGATTTGCCATGCTAAATTGTCCCATAGTGTCCAGGGATGTGCAGGTTAGGGTGGATTAGCCGTGCTAAATTGTCCCATAGTGCCCAGGGATGTGCAGGTTAGAGTGGATTGGCCGTGCTAGATTTCCCATAGTGCCCAGGGATGTGCAGGTTAGGGTGGATTGGCTGTGCTAAATTGTCCCATAGTGTCCAGGGATGTGCAGGTTAGGGTGGATTAGCCGTGCTAAATTGTCCCATAGTGCCCAGGGATGTACAGGTTAGGGTGGATTTGCCATGCTAAATTGTCCCATAATGCCCAGGGATGTGCAGGTTTGGGTGGATTGGCCGTGCTAAATTGTCCCATAGTGTCCAGGGATGTGCAGGTTAGGTGGTTTGGCCATGCTAAATTGTCCCATAGTGTCCAGGGATGTGCAGGTTAGGGTGGATTAGCCGTGCTAAATTGTCCCATAGTGCCCTGGGATGTGCAGGTTAGAATCGATTGGCCGTGCTAGATTTCCCATAGTGCCCAGGGATGTACAGGTTAGGGTGGATTTGCCATGCTAAATTGTCCCATAATGCCCAGGGATGTGCAGGTTAGGGTGGAAAAGCCGTGCTAAATTTTCCCGTAGTGCCCAGCGATGTGCAGATTAGGGTGGACTGGCCATTGGAAATTGTCCCATAGTGCCCAGGGATGTACAGGTTAGGGTGGATTGGCCATGCTAAATATTCCCGTCGTGAGCAGGGTTATGTATGTTGGAGTGGATGGACCATGCGAAATTGCCCCGTGATGGGCAGGATCGGGTGGATTGGCCGTGCTAAATTGTCCCATAGTGCCCAGGGGTGTGTAGGTTTGGGTGGATTGGCCGTGCTACATTGTCCCATAGTGCCCAGGGATGTGCAGGTTTGGGTGGATTGGCCGTGCTAAATTGTTCCATAGTGCCCAGGGATGTGCAGGTTCGGGTGGATTGGCCGTGCTAAATTGTCCCATAATGTCCAGGGATGTGCAGGTTGGGGTGGATTGGCCGTGCTAAATTGTCCCATAGTGCCCAGGGATGTGCAGGTTTGGGTGGATTGGCCGTGCTAAATTGTCCCATAGTGCCCAGGGATGTGCAGGTTTGGGTGGATTTGCCAAGCTAAATTGTCCCATAGTGCCCAGGGATGTGTAGGTTAGGGTAGATTGGCCATGTTAAATTGTCCCACAGTGCCCAGGGATAAGCAGGTTAGGGTAGATTGGCCATGTTAAATTGTCCCATAGTGCCCAGGGATATGCAGGTTAGGGTGGATTGGCCATGCTAAATTGTCCCATAGTGTTCAGTGTTGTGCAGGTTTGGGTGGATTGGCCGTGCTAAATTGTCCCACAGTGCCCAGGGATATGTAGGTTAGGGTGGATTGGCCATGCTAAATTGTCCCATCGTGCCTAGGAATGTGCAGATTAGGGTGGATTGGCCGTGCTAAATTGTCCCACAGTGCCCAGGGATATGTAGGTTAGGGTGGATTGGCCATGCTAAATTGTCCCATAGTGCCCAGGGATGTTCAGGTTAGAGTGGAATGGCCGTGCTAAATTGTCCCATAGTGCCCAGGGATGTGCAGGGTTGGGTGGATTGGCCGTGCTAAATTGTCCCATAGCGTCCAGGGATGTGCAGGTTAGGGTGGACGGGCCGTGCTAAATCGTCCCATACTGCCCAGGTTAGGGTGGATTGTCCATGCTACATTGTCCCCTAGTGTCCAGGGATGTTCAGGTTAGGGTGGATTGGCCGTGCTAAATTGTCCCACAGTGCCCAGTTTAGGGTGGATTGGCCATGCTACATTGTCCGCTAGTGTCCAGGGATGTGTAGGTTTGGGTGGATTGTCCATGCTACATTGTCCCCTCGTGCCCAGGGATGTTCAGGTGAGGGTGGATCGGCCATGCTAAATATTCCCGTCGTGACCAGGATTATGTATGTTGGAGTGAATGGACCATGCTAAATTGCCCGTGATGGGCAGGTTCGGGTGGATTGGCTGTGCTAAATTGTCCCATAATGTCCAGGGATGTGTAGGTTTGGGTGGATTGGTCATGGGAAATTGTCCACTCGTGCCCAGGGATGTGCAGGTTAGGGTGGATTGGCCGTGTTAAATTGTCCCATAGTGTTCAGGGATGTGCAGGTTAGGGTGGATTGGCCGTGCTAAATTTTCCCGTAGTGCCCAGGGATGTGCAGGTTAGGGTGGACTGGCCATTGGAAAATGTCCCATAGTGCCCAGGGATGTACAGGTTAAGGTGGGTTGGCCATGCTAAATTGTCCCATAGTGCCCAGGGATGGGCAGGGTAGGGTGGATTGGCCATGCTAAATTGTCTCATAGTGCCCAGGGATGTGCAGGTTCGGGTGGATTGACCGTGCTAAATTGTCCCATAGTGCCCAGGGATGTGCAGGTTAGGGTGGATTGGCCGTGCTAAATTTTCCCGTAGTGCCCAGGGATGTGCAGGTTAGGGTGGACTGGCCATTGGAAAATGTCCCATAGTGCCCAGGGATGAACAGGTTAAGGTGGGTTGGCCATGCTAAATTGTTCCACAGTGCCCAGGGATGTGCAGGTTTGGGTGGATTGGCCGTGCTAAATTGTTCCATAGTGCCCAGGGATGTGCAGGTTCGGGTGGATTGGCCGTGCTAAATTGTCCCATAGTGCCCAGGGGTGTGTAGGTTTGGTTGGATTGGCCGTGCTACATTGTCCCCTGGTGTCCAGGGATGTTCAGGTTAGGGTGGATTGGCCGTGCTAAATTGTCCCACAGTGCCCAGGTTAGGGTGGATTGGCCATGCTACATTGTCCCCTAGTGTCCAGGGATGTTCAGGTTAGGGTGGACTGGCCGTGTTAAATTGTCCCACAGTGCCCAGGTTAGGGTGGATTGTCCATGCTACATTGTCCCCTAGTGTCCAGGGATGTTCAGGTTAGGGTGGATTGGCCGTGCTAAATTGTCCCACAGTGCCCAGGTTAGGGTGGATTGGTCATGCTACATTGTCCGCTAGTGTCCAGGGATGTGCCGGTTAGGGTGGATTGGCCGTGTTAAATATTCCCGTCGTGACCAGGATTATGTATGTTGGAGTGAATGGACCATGCTAAATTGCCCCGTGATGGGCAGGTTCGGGTGGATTGGCCGTGCTAAATTGTCCCATAATGTCCAGGGATGTGTAGGTTTGGGTGGATTGGTCATGGGAAATTGTCCACTAGTGCCCAGGGATGTGCAGGTTAGGGTGGATTAGCCGTGCTAACTTGTCCCATAGTGTCCAGGGATGTGCAGGTTAGGGTGGATTGGCCGTGCTAAATTGTCCCACAGTGCCCAGGGATGTGCAGGTTAGGGTGGATTGGCCGTGCTAAATTGTCCCACAGTGTCCAGGGATGTGCAGGTTTGGGTGGATTGGCCGTGCTAAATTGTTCCATAGTGCCCAGGGATGTGCAGGTTCGGGTGGATTGGCCGTGCTAAATTGTCCCATAGTGCCCAGGGGTGTGTAGGTTTGGGTGGATTGGACGTGCTACATTGTCCCATAGTGCCCAGGGATGTGCAGGTTTGGGTGGATTGGCCGTGATAAATTGTTCCATAGTGCCCAGGGATGTGCAGGTTCGGGTGGATTGGCCGTGCTAAATTGTCCCATAATGTCCAGGGATGTGCAGGTTTGGGTGGATTGGCCGCGCTAAATTGTCCCAATGTGCCCAGGGATGTGCAGGTTTGGGTGGATTGGCTGTGCTAAATTGTCCCATAGTGCCCAGGGATGTGCAGGTTTGGGTGGATTTGCCAAGCTAAATTGTCCCATAGTGCCCAGGGATGTGCAGGTTAGGGTTGATTGGCCGTGCTAAATTGTCCCATAGTGCCCAGGGATGTGCAGGTTAGGGTGGATTGGCCATGCTAAATTGTCCCATAGTGTCCAGGGATATGCAGGTTAGGGTGGATTGTCCATGCTACATTGTCCCCTAGTGCCCAGGGATGTTCAGGTTAGGGTGGATCGGCCATGCTAAATATTCCCGTCGTGACCAGGGTTATGTATGTTGGAGTGGATGGGCCATGCTAAATTGCCCCGTAATGGGAAGGTTCGGATGGATTGGCCGTGCTAAACTGTCCCATAATGTTCAGTGTTGTGCAGGCTAGGGTGGATTGGCCGTGGGAAGTTGTCCACTAGTGCCCAGGGATGTGCAGGTTAGGGTGGATTGGCCATGTTAAATTGTCCCACTGTGCCCAGGGATATGCAGGTTAGGGTGGATTGGCCATGCTAAATTGTCCCATAGTGCCCAGGGATGTGCAGGTTAGGGTGGAATGGCCGTGCTAAATTGTCCCATAGTGCCCAGGGATGTGCAGGTTAGGGTGGACGGGCCGTGCTAAATCGTCCCATACTGCCCAGGTTAGGGTGGATTGTCCATGCTACATTGTCCCCTGGTGTCCAGGGATGTTCAGGTTAGGGTGGATTGGCCGTGCTAAATTGTCCCACAGTGCCCAGGTTAGGGTGGATTGGCCATGCTACATTGTCCCCTGGTGTCCAGGGATGTTCAGGTTAGGGTGGACTGGCCGTGTTAAATTGTCCCACAGTGCCCAGGTTAGGGTGGATTGTCCATGCTACATTGTCCCCTAGTGTCCAGGGATGTTCAGGTTAGGGTGGACTGGCCGTTTTAAATTGTCCCACAGTGCCCAGGTTAGGGTGGATTGTCCATGCTACATTGTCCCCTAGTGTCCAGGGATGTTCAGGTTAGGGTGGACTGGCCGTGTTAAATTGTCCCACAGTGCCCAGGTTAGGGTGGATTGTCCATGCTACATTGTACCCTGGTGTCCAGGGATGTTCAGGTTAGGGTGGATTGGCCGTGCTAAATTGTCCCACAGTGCCCAGGTTAGGGTGGATTGGCCATGCTACATTGTCCGCTAGTGTCCAGGGATGTTCAGGTTAGGGTGGATTGGCCATGCTACATTGTCCCCTAGTGCTCAGGGATGTTCAGGTTAGGGTGGATCGGCCATGCTAAATATTCCCGTCGTGACCAGGATTATGTATGGTGGAGTGAGTGGACCATGCTAAATTGCCCCGTGATGGGCAGGTTCGGGTGGATTGGCTGTGCTAAATTGTCCCATAATGTCCAGGGATGTGTAGGTTTGGGTGGATTGGTCATGGGAAATTGTCCACTAGTGCCCAGGGATGTGCAGGTTAGGGTGGATTAGCCGTGCTAACTTGTCCCATAGTGTCCAGGGATGTGCAGGTTAGGGTGGATTGGCCGTGTTAAATTGTCCCATATTGTTCAGGGATGTGCAGGTTAGGGTGGATTGGCCGTGCTAAATTGTCCCATAGTGCCCAGGGATGTACAGGTTAGGGTGGACTGGCCATTGGAAAATGTCCCATAGTGCCCAGGGATGTACAGGTTAAGGTGGGTTGGCCATGCTAAATTGTCCCATAGTGCCCAGGGATGGGCAGGGTAGGGTGCAATGGCCGTGCTAAATTGCCTCATAATGACCTGGGATGTGCAGGTTAGGGTGGATTGGCCGTGCTAAATTGTCCCATAGTGCCCAGGGATGTGCAGGTTAGAGTGGATTGGCCGTGCTAGATTTCCCATAGTGCCCAGGGATGTGCAGGTTAGGGTGGATTTGCCATGCTAAATTGTCCCATAATGCCCAGGGATGTGCAGGTTAGGGTGGATTGGCCATGCTAAATTGTCCCATAGTGTCCAGGGATGTGCAGGTTAGGTGGTTTGGCCGTGCTAAATTGTCTCATAATGCCCAGGGATGTGCAGGTTAGGGTGGATTGGCCATGCTAAATTGTCCCATAGTGCCCAGGGATGTGCAGGTTAGGGTAGATTGGCCGTGCTAAATTGTCCCATAGTGCCCAGGGATGTGCAGGTTAGGGTGGATTGGCCATGCTAAATTGTCCCATGGTGTCCAGGGATATGCAGGTTAGGGTGGATTGTCCATGCTACATTGTCCCCTAGTGCCCAGGGATGTTCAGGTTAGGGTGGATCGGCCATGCTAAATATTCCCGTCGTGACCAGGGTTATGTATGTTGGAGTGGATGGGCCATGCTAAATTGCCCCGTAATGGGAAGGTTCGGATGGATTGGCCGTGCTAAATTGTCCCATAATGTTCAGTGTTGTGCAGGTTTTGGTGGATTGGCCGTGGGAAGTTGTCCACTAGTGCCCAGGGATGTGCAGGTTAGGATGGATTGGCCATGTTAAATTGTCCCACAGTGCCCAGGGATATGCAGGTTAGGGTGGATTGGCCGTGCTAAATTGTCCCATAGTGCCCAGGGATGTGCAGGTTAGGGTGGAATGGCCGTGCTAAATTGTCCCATAGTGCCCAGGGATGTGCAGGTTAGGGTGGAATGGCCGTGCTAAATTGTCCCATAGTGCCCAGGGATGTGCAGGTTAGGGTGGATTGGCCATGCTAAATTGTCCCATAGCGTCCAGGGATGTGCAGGTTAGGGTGGACGGGCCGTGCTAAATCGTCCCATACTGCCCAGGTTAGGGTGGATTGTCCATGCTACATTGTCCCCTGGTGTCCAGGGATGTTCAGGTTAGGGTGGACGGGCCGTGCTAAATTGTCCCACAGTGCCCAGGTTAGGGTGGATTGGCCATGCTACATTGTCCCCTAGTGTCCAGGGATGTTCAGGTTAGGGTGGACTGGCCGTGTTAAATTGTCCCACAGTGCCCAGGTTAGGGTGGATTGTCCATGCTACATTGTCCCCTAGTGTCCAGGGATGTTCAGGTTAGGGTGGACTGGCCGTGTTAAATTGTCCCACAGTGCGCAGGTTAGGGTGGATTGTCCATGCTACATTGTCCCCTAGTGTCCAGGGATGTTCAGGTTAGGGTGGACTGGCCGTGTTAAATTGTCCCACAGTGCCCAGGTTAGGGTGGATTGTCCATGCTACACTGTACCCTGGTGTCCAGGGATGTTCAGGTTAGGGTGGATTGGCCGTGCTAAATTGTCCCACAGTGCCCAGGTTAGGGTGGATTGGCCGTGCTACATTGTCCCCTCGTGCACAGGGATGTTCAGGTTAGGGTGGATCGGCCATGCTAAATATTCCCGTCGTGACCAGGGTTATGTATGTTGGAGTGAATGGACCATGCTAAATTGCCCCGTGATGGGCAGGATCGGGTGGATTGGCCGTGCTAAATTGTCCCATAGTGCCCAGGGATGTGGAGGTTAGGGGGGATTGGCCGTGCTAAATTGTCTCATAGTGTCCAGGGATGTTCAGGTTAGGGTGGATCGGCCATGCTAAATATTCCCGTCGTGACCAGGGTTATGTATGTTGGAGTGGATGGACCATGCTAAATTGCCCCGTGATGGGCAGGATCGGGTGGATTGGCCGTGCTAAATTGTCCCATAGTGCCCAGGGATGTGTAGGTTTGGGTGGATTGGCCGTGCTAAATTGTCCCATAGTGCCCAGGGATGTGGAGGTTACGGTGGATTGGCCGTGCTAAATTGTCTCATAGTACCCAGGGATGTGCAGGTTAGGGTGGATTGGCCATGCTAAATTGTCCCCATAGTGCCCAGGGATGTACAGGTTAGGGTGGGTTGGCCGTGCTAAATTGTCCCATAGTGCCCAGGGATGTTCAGATTAGGGTGGATTGGCCGTGCTAAATTGTCCCATAGTGCCCAGGGATGGGCAGGTTAGGGTGGATTGGCCATGCTAAATTGTCCCATAGTGCCCAGGGATGTGCAGGTTAGGGTGGATTGGCCGTGCTAAATTGTCCCATAGTGCCCAGGGATGTGCAGGTTAGTGTGGAATGGCCGTGCTAAATTGTCCCATAGTGCCCAGGGATGTACAGGTTAGGGTGGATTGGCCGTGCTAAATTGTCCCATAGTGCCCAGGGATGTGCAGGTTAGGGTGGATTGGCCGTGCTACATTGTCCCATAGTGTCCAGGGATGTTCAGGTTAGGGTGGATTGGCCGTGCTAAATTGTCCCATAGTGCCCAGGGATGTGCAGGTTAGGGTGGATTGGCCGTGCTAAATTGTCCCATCGTGCCCAGGGATGTGCAGGTTCGAGTAGATTGGCCGTGCTAAATTGTCCCATAGTGCCCAGGGATGTGCAGGTTAGGGTGGATTGGCCATGCTAAATTGTCCCATAGTGCCTAGGGATGTGGAGGTTAGGGTGGATTGGCCGTGCTAAATTGTCTCATAGTACCCAGGGATGTGCAGGTTAGGGTGGATTGGCCGTGCTAAATTGTCCCATAGTGTCCAGGGATGTTCAGGTTAGGGTGGATTGGCCGTGCTAAATTGTCCCATAGTGTCCAGGGATGTGCAGGTTAGGGTGGATTGGCCGTGCTAAATTGTCCCATAGTGCCCAGGGATGTGCAGGTTAGGGTGGATTGGCCGTGCTAAATTGTCCCATAGTGCCCTGGGATGTGCAGGTTAGGGTGGATTGGCCATGCTACATTGTCCCCTCGTGCCCAGGGATGTTCAGGTTAGGGTGGATCGGCCATGCTAAATATTCCCGTCGTGACCAGGGTTATGTATGTTGGAGTGGATGGACCATGCTAAATTGCCCCGTAATGGGCCGGTTCGGGTGGATTGGCCGTGCTAAATTGTCCCATAATGTCCAGGGATGTGTAGGTTTGGGTGGATTGGTCATGGGAAATTGTCCACTAGTGCCCAGGGATGTGCAGGTTAGGGTGGATTAGCCGTGCTAACTTGTCCCATAGTGTCCAGGGATGTGCAGGTTAGGTGGTTTGGCCATGCTAAATTGTCCCATAATGCCCAGGGATGTGCAGGTTAGGGTGGATTGGCCTTGCTAAATTGTCTCATAATGCCCAGGGATGTGCAGGTTAGGGTGGTTTGGCCGTGCTAAATTTTACCGTAGTGCCGAGCCATGTGCAGGTTAGGGTGGACTGGCCATTGGAAATTGTCCCATAGTGCCCAGGGATATACAGGTTAGGGTGGATTGGCCATGCTAAATTGTCCCATAGTACCCAGGGATGTGTAGGTTAGGGTGGATTGGCCGTGCTAAATTGTCTCATAGTACCCAGGGATGTGCAGGTTAGGGTGGATTGGCCATGCTAAATTGTCCCATAGTGCGCAGGGATGTACAGGTTAGGGTGGATTGGCCGTGCTAAATTGTCTCATAGTACCCAGGGATGTGCAGGTTAGGGTGGATTGGCCGTTCTAAATTGTCTCATAGTACCCAGGGATGTGCAGGTTAGGGTGGATTGGCCATGCTAAATTGTCCCCATAGTGCCCAGGGATGTACAGGTTAGGGTGGGTTGGCCGTGCTAAATTGTCCCATAGTGCCCAGGGATGTTCAGATTAGGGTGGATTGGCCGTGCTAAATTGTCCCATAGTGCCCAGGGATGTGCAGGTTCGTGTGGAATGGCCGTGCTAAATTGTCCCATAGTGCCCAGGGATGTGCAGGTTAGGGTGGATTGGCCGTGCTACATTGTCCCATAGTGTCCAGGGATGTTCAGGTTAGGGTGGATTGGCCGTGCTAAATTGTCCCATAGTGCCCAGGGATGTGCAGGTTAGGGTGGATTGGCTGTGCTAAATTGTCCCATAGTGCCCAGGGATGTACAGGTTAGGGTGGATTGGCCGTGCTAAATTGTCCCATAGTGCCCAGGGATGTGCAGGTTAGGGTGGATTGGCCGTGCTACATTGTCCCCTCGTGCACAGGGATGTTCAGGTTAGGGTGGATCGGCCATGCTAAATATTCCCGTCGTGACCAGGGTTATGTATGTTGGAGTGAATGGACCATGCTAAATTGCCCCGTGATGGGCAGGATCGGGTGGATTGGCCGTGCTAAATTGTCCCATAGTGCCCAGGGATGTGGAGGTTAGGGGGATTGGCCGTGCTAAATTGTCTCATAGTGTCCAGGGATGTTCAGGTTAGGGTGGATCGGCCATGCTAAATATTCCCGTCGTGACCAGGGTTATGTATGTTGGAGTGGATGGACCATGCTAAATTGCCCCGTGATGGGCAGGATCGGGTGGATTGGCCGTGCTAAATTGTCCCATAGTGCCCAGGGATGTGTAGGTTTGGGTGGATTGGCCGTGCTAAATTGTCTCATAGTACCCAGGGATGTGCAGGTTAGGGTGGATTGGCCATGCTAAATTGTCCCATAGTGCCCAGGGATGTGGAGGTTAGGGTGGATTGGCCGTGCTAAATTGTCTCATAGTACCCAGGGATGTGCAGGTTAGGGTGGATTGGCCGTGCTAAATTGTCTCATAGTACCCAGGGATGTGCAGGTTAGGGTGGATTGGCCGTGCTAAATTGTCTCAGAGTACCCAGGGATGTGCAGGTTAGGGTGGATTGGCCGTGCTAAATTGTCCCCTCGTGCCCAGGGATGTTCAGGTTAGGGTGGATCGGCCATGCTAAATATTCCCGTCGTGACCAGGGTTATGTATGTTGGAGTGGATGGACCATGCTAAATTGCCCCGTAATGGGCCGGTTCGGGTGGATTGGCCGTGCTAAATTGTCCCATAATGTCCAGGGATGTGTAGGTTTGGGTGGATTGGTCATGGGAAATTGTCCACTAGTGCCCAGGGATGTGCAGGTTAGGGTGGATTAGCCGTGCTAACTTGTCCCATAGTGTCCAGGGATGTGCAGGTTAGGTGGTTTGGCCATGCTAAATTGTCCCATAATGCCCAGGGATGTTCAGGTTAGGGTGGATCGGCCATGCTAAATATTCCCGTCGTGACCAGGGTTATGTATGTTGGAGTGGATGGACCATGCTAAATTGCCCCGTAATGGGCCGGTTCGGGTGGATTGGCCGTGCTAAATTGTCGCATAGTGTCCAGGGATGTGTAGGTTTGGGTGGATTGGTCATGGGAAATTGTCCACTAGTGCCCAGGGATGTGCAGGTTAGGGTGGATTAGCCGTGCTAACTTGTCCCATAGTGTCCAGGGATGTGCAGGTTAGGTGGTTTGGCCATGCTAAATTGTCCCATAATGCCCAGGGATGTGCAGGTTAGGGTGGATTGGCCTTGCTAAATTGTCTCATAATGCCCAGGGATGTGCAGGTTAGGGTGGTTTGGCCGTGCTAAATTTTACCGTAGTGCCGAGCCATGTGCAGGTTAGGGTGGACTGGCCATTGGAAATTGTCCCATAGTGCCCAGGGATATACAGGTTAGGGTGGATTGGCCATGCTAAATTGTCCCATAGTACCCAGGGATGTGTAGGTTAGGGTGGATTGGCCGTGCTAAATTGTCTCATAGTACCCAGGGATGTGCAGGTTAGGGAGGATTGGCCATGCTAAATTGTCCCATAGTGCGCAGGGATGTACAGGTTAGGGTGGATTGGCCGTGCTAAATTGTCTCATAGTACCCAGGGATGTGCAGGTTAGGGTGGATTGGCCGTTCTAAATTGTCTCATAGTACCCAGGGATGTGCAGGTTAGGGTGGATTGGCCATGCTAAATTGTCCCCATAGTGCCCAGGGATGTACAGGTTAGGGTGGGTTGGCCGTGCTAAATTGTCCCATAGTGCCCAGGGATGTTCAGATTAGGGTGGATTGGCCGTGCTTAATTGTCCCATAGTGCCCAGGGATGTGCAGGTTCGTGTGGAATGGCCGTGCTAAATTGTCCCATAGTGCCCAGGGATGTGCAGGTTAGGGTGGATTGGCCGTGCTACATTGTCCCATAGTGTCCAGGGATGTTCAGGTTAGGGTGGATTGGCCGTGCTAAATTGTCCCATAGTGCCCAGGGATGTGCAGGTTAGGGTGGATTGGCTGTGCTAAATTGTCCCATAGTGCCCAGGGATGTACAGGTTAGGGTGGATTGGCCGTGCTAAATTGTCCCATAGTGCCCTGGGATGTGCAGGTTAGGGTGGATTGGCCATGCTAAATTGTCCCATAGTGCCCAGGGATGTACAGGTTAGGGTGGATTGGCCGTGCTAAATTGTCCCATAGTGCCCAGGGATGTGCAGGTTAGGGTGGATTGGCCGTGCTACATTGTCCCCTCGTGCACAGGGATGTTCAGGTTAGGGTGGATCGGCCATGCTAAATATTCCCGTCGTGACCAGGGTTATGTATGTTGGAGTGAATGGACCATGCTAAATTGCCCCGTGATGGGCAGGATCGGGTGGATTGGCCGTGCTAAATTGTCCCATAGTGCCCAGGGATGTGGAGGTTAGGGGGGATTGGCCGTGCTAAATTGTCTCATAGTGTCCAGGGATGTTCAGGTTAGGGTGGATCGGCCATGCTAAATATTCCCGTCGTGACCAGGGTTATGTATGTTGGAGTGGATGGACCATGCTAAATTGCCCCGTGATGGGCAGGATCGGGTGGATTGGCCGTGCTAAATTGTCCCATAGTGCCCAGGGATGTGCAGGTTCGGGTGGATTGGCCGTGCTAAATTGTCTCATAGTACCCAGGCATGTGCAGGTTAGGGTGGATTGGCCATGCTAAATTGTCCCATAGTGCCCAGGGATGTGGAGGTTAGGGTGGATTGGCCATGCTAAATTGTCCCATAGTGCCCAGGGATGTGGAGGTTAGGGTGGATTGGCCGTGCTAAATTGTCTCATAGTACCCAGGGATGTGCAGGTTAGGGTGGATTGGCCGTGCTAAATTGTCTCAGAGTACCCAGGGATGTGCAGGTTAGGGTGGATTGGCCATGCTAAATTGTCCCCATAGTGCCCAGGGATGTACAGGTTAGGGTGGGTTGGCCGTGCTAAATTGTCCCATAGTGCCCAGGGATGTTCAGATTAGGGTGGATTGGCCATGCTACATTGTCCCATAGTGTCCAGGGATGTTCAGGTTAGGGTGGATTGGCCGTGCTAAATTGTCCCATAGTGTCCAGGGATGTGCAGGTTAGGGTGGATTGGCCGTGCTAAATTGTCCCATAGTGCCCAGGGATATGCAGGTTAGGGTGGATTGGCCGTGCTAAATTGTCCCATAGTGCCCAGTGATGTACAGGTTAGGGTGGATTGGCCGTGCTAAATTGTCCCATAGTGCCCTGGGATGTGCAGGTTAGGGTGGATTGGCCATGCTACATTGTCCCCTCGTGCCCAGGGATGTTCAGGTTAGGGTGGATCGGCCATGCTAAATATTCCCGTCGTGACCAGGGTTATGTATGTTGGAGTGAATGGACCATGCTAAATTGCCCCGTGATGGGCAGGTTCGGGTGGATTGGCTGTGCTAAATTGTCCCATAATGTCCAGGGATGTGTAGGTTTGGGTGGATTGGTCATGGGAAATTGTCCACTAGTGCCCAGGGATGTGCAGGTTAGGGTGGATTAGCCGTGCTAACTTGTCCCATAGTGTCCAGGGTTGTGCAGGTTAGGGTGGATTGGCCGTGTTAAATTGTCCCATAGTGTTCCGGGATGTGCTGATTAGGATGGATTGGCCGTGCTAAATTGTCTCATAATGCCCAGGGATGTGCAGGTTAGGTGGTTTGGCCATGCTAAATTGTCTCATAATGCCCAGGGATGTGCAGGTTAGGGTGGATTGGCCATGCTAAATTGTCTCATAATGCCCAGGGATGTGCAGGTTAGGGTGGATTGGCCATGCTAAATTTTACCGTAGTGCCCAGCCATGTGCAGGTTAGGGTGGACTGGCCATTGGAAATTGTCTCATAGTACCCAGGGATGTGCAGGTTAGGGTGGATTGGCCGTGCTAAATTGTCTCATAGTACCCAGGGATGTGCAGGTTAGGGTGGATTGGCCATGCTAAATTGTCCCCATAGTGCCCAGGGATGTACAGGTTAGGGTGGGTTGGCCGTGCTAAATTGTCCCATAGTGCCCAGGGATGTTCAGATTAGGGTGGATTGGCCGTGCTAAATTGTCCCATAGTGCCCAGGGATGGGCAGGTTAGGGTGGATTGGCCATGCTAAATTGTCCCATAGTGCCCAGGGATGTGCAGGTTAGGGTGGATTGGCCGTGCTAAATTGTCCCATAGTGCCCAGGGATGTGCAGGTTAGTGTGGAATGGCCGTGCTAATTTGTCCCATAGTGCCCAGGGATGTACAGGTTAGGGTGGATTGGCCGTGCTAAATTGTCCCATAGTGCCCAGGGATGTACAGGTTAGGGTGGATTGGCCGTGCTAAATTGTCCCATAGTGCCCAGGGATGTGCAGGTTAGGGTGGATTGGCCGTGCTAAATTGTCCCATCGTGCCCAGTGATGTGCAGGTTCGAGTAGATTGGCCGTGCTAAATTGTCCCATAGTGCCCAGGGATGTGCAGGTTAGGGTGGATTGGCCATGCTAAATTGTCCCATAGTGCCTAGGGATGTGGAGGTTAGGGTGGATTGGCCGTGCTAAATTGTCTCATAGTACCCAGGGATGTGCAGGTTAGGGTGGATTGGCCGTGCTAAATTGTCCCATAGTGTCCAGGGATGTTGAGGTTAGGGTGGATTGGCCGTGCTAAATTGTCCCATAGTGTCCAGGGATGTGCAGGTTAGGGTGGATTGGCTGTGCTAAATTGTCCCATAGTGCCCAGGGATGTGCAGGTTAGGGTGGATTGGCCGTGCTAAATTGTCCCATAGTGCCCTGGGATGTGCAGGTTAGGGTGGATTGGCCATGCTACATTGTCTCCTCGTGCCCAGGGATGTTCAGGTTAGGGCGGATCGGCCATGCTAAATATTCCCGTCGTGACCAGCGTTATGTATGTTGGAGTGGATGCACCATGCTAAATTGGCCCGTGATGGGCAGGTTCGGGTGGATTGGCCGTGCTAAATTGTCCCATAGTGTCCAGGGATCTGTAGGTTTGGGTGGATTGGTCATGGGAAATTGTCCACTAGTGCCCAGGGATGTGCAGGTTAGGGTGGATTAGCCGTTCTAACTTGTCCCATAGTGTCCAGGGATGTGCAGGTTAGGGTGGATTAGCCGTGCTAAATTGTCCCATAGTGCCCAGGGATGTGCAGGTTAGGGTGGATTGGCCGTGCTAGATTTCCCATAGCGCCCAGGGATGTGCAGGTTAGGGTGGATTTGCCATGCTAAATTGTCCCATAGTGTCCAGGGATGTGCAGGTTAGGGTGGATTAGCCGTGCTAAATTGTCCCATAGTGCCCAGGGATGTGCAGGTTAGAGTGGATTGGCCGTGCTAGATTTCCCATAGTGCCCAGGGATGTGCAGGTTAGGGTGGATTGGCCGTGCTAAATTGTCCCATAATGTCCAGGGATGTGTAGGTTTGGGTGGATTGGTCATGGGAAATTGTCCACTAGTGCCCAGGGATGTGCAGGTTAGGGTGGATTAGCCGTGCTAACTTGTCCCATAGTGTCCAGGGATGTGCAGGTTAGGGTGGATTGGCCATGCTAAATTGTCCCATAGTGTCCAGGGATGTTCAGGTTAGGGTGGATCGGCCATGCTAAATATTCCCGTCGTGACCAGGGTTATGTATGTTGGAGTGGATGGACCATGCTAAATTGCCCCGTGATGGGCAGGATCGGGTGGATTGGCCGTGCTAAATTGTCCCATAGTGTCCAGGGATGTGTAGGTTTGGGTGGATTGGTCATGGGAAATTGTCCACTCGTGCCCAGGGATGTGCAGGTTAGGGTGGATTAGCCGTGCTAACTTGTCCCATCGTGTCCAGGGATGTGCAGGTTATTGGTGGATTTGCCATGCTAAATTGTCCCATAGTGTTCAGTGATGTGCAGGTTAGGGTGGATTGGCCATGCTAGATTTCCCATAGTGCCCAGGGATGTGCAGGTTAGGGTGGATTTGCCATGCTAAATTGTGCCATAGTGTCCAGGGATGTGCAGGTTAGGGTGGACTGGCCGTGCTAAATTGTCCCACAGTGCCCAGGGATGTGCAGGTTAGGGTGGATTGGCCATGCTAAATTGTCCCATAGTGCCCAGTGATGGGCAGGGTCGGGTGGATTGGCCATGCTAAATTGTCCCATAGTGCCCAGGGACGTGCAGGTTAGGGTGGATTGGCCGTGCTAAATTTTCCCGTAGTGCCCAGCGATGTGCAGGTTAGGGTGGACTGGCCATTGGAAATTGTCCCATAGTGCCCAGGGATGTACAGGTTAGGGTGGATTGGCCATGCTACATTGTCCCCTAGTGTCCAGGGATGTTCAGGTTAGGGTGGACTGGCCGTGTTAAATTGTCCCACAGTGCCCAGGTTAGGGTGGATTGTCCATGCTACATTGTACCCTGGTGTCCAGGGATGTTCAGGTTAGGGTGGATTGGCCGTGCTAAATTGTCCCACAGTGCCCAGGTTAGGGTGGATTGGCCATGCTACATTGTCCCCTAGTGCCCAGGGATGTTCAGGTTAGGGTGGAACGGCCATGCTAAATATTCCCGTCGTGACCAGGGTTATGTATGTTCGAGTGAATGGACCATGCTAAATTGCCCCGTGATGGGCAGGTTCGGGTGGATTGGCTGTGCTAAATTTTCCCATAATATCCAGGGATGTGCAGGTTAGGGTGGACTGGCCATTGGAAAATGTCCCATAGTGCCCAGGGATGTACAGGTTAAGGTGGGTTGGCCATGCTAAATTGTCCCATAGTGCCCAGGGATGTGCAGGTTAGGGTGGATTGGCCATGCTAAATTGTCCCATAGTGTCCAGGGATGTTCAGGTTAGGGTGGACTGGCCGTGCTAGATTGTCCCATAGTGCCCAGGGATGTGCAGGTTAAGGTGGATTGGCCGTGCTAAATTGTCCCATAGTGCCCACGGATGTGCAGGTTAGAGTGGATTGGCCGTGCTAGATTTCCCATAGTGCCCAGGGATGTGCAGGTTAGGGTGGATTTGCCATGCTAAATTGTCCCATAATGCCCAGGGATGTGCAGGATAGGGTGGATTGGCCGTGCTAAATTGTCTCATAGTACCCAGGGATGTGCAGGTTAGGGTGGATTGGCCATGCTAAATTGTCCCATAGTGTCCAGGGGTGTGCAGGTTAGGGTGGATTTGCATTGCTAAATTGTCCCATAGTGTTCAGGGATGTGCAGGTTAGGGTGGATTGGCCATGCTAGATTTCCCATAGTGCCCAGGGATGTGCAGGTTAGGGTGGATTTGCCATGCTAAATTGTCCCATAGTGTCCAGGGATGTGCAGGTTAGGGTGGACTGGCCGTGCTAAATTGTCCCACAGTGCCCAGGGATGTGCAGGTTAGGGTGGATTGGCCATGCTAAATTGTCCCATAGTGCCCAGTGATGGGCAGGTTAGGGTGGATTGGCCGTGCTAAATTTTCCCGTAGTGCCCAGCGATGTGCAGGTTAGGGTGGACTGGCCATTGGAAATTGTCCCATAGTGCCCAGGGATGTACAGGTTAGGGTGGATGGCCATGCTAAATTGTCCCATAGTGCCCAGTGATGTACAGGTTAGGGTGGATTGGCCATGCTACATTGTCCCCTCGTGCCCAGGGATGTTAAGGTTAGGGTGGATCGGCCATGCTAAATATTCCCGTCGTGACCAGGGTTATGTATGTTGGAGTGGATGGACCATGCTAAATTGCCCCGTGATGGGCAGGATCGGGTGAATTGGCCGTGCTAAATTGTCCCATAGTGTCCAGGGATGTGTAGGTTTGGGTGGATTGGCCGTGCTAAATTGTCCCATAGTGCCCAGGGATGTGCAGTATAGGGTGCATTGGCCGTGCCAAATTGTCCCATAGTGCCCAGCGATGCGCAGGTTTTGGTGGATTGGCCATGCTAAATTGTCCCATAGTGCCCAGGGATGTGCAGGTTCGGGTTGATTGGCCGTGCTAAATTGTCCCATAGTGTCCAGGGATGTGCAGGTTCGGGTGGATTGGCCGTGCTAAATTGTACCATAGTGCCCAGGGATGTGTAGGTTAGGGTGGATTGACCTTGCTAAATTGTCCCATAGTGCCCAGGGATGTGCAGGTTAGGGTGGATTGGCCATGCTAAATTGTCCCATAGTGCCCAGGGATATGCAGGTTAGGGTGGATTGGCCATGCTACATTGTCCCATAGTGCCCAGCGATGTGCAGGTTCGGGTTGATTGGCCGTGCTAAATTGTCCCATAGTGCCCAGGGATGTGCAGGTTTGGGTGGATTTGCCAAGCTAAATTGTCCCATAGTGCCCAGGGATGTGTCGGTTAGGGTGGATTGACCTTGCTAAATTGTCCCATAGTGCCCAGGGATGTGCAGGTTAGGGTGGATTGGCCATGCTAAATTGTCCCATAGTGCCCAGGGATATGCAGGTTAGGGTGGATTGGCAATGCTACATTGTCCCCTAGTGCCCAGGGATGTTCAGGTTAGGGTGGATCGGCCATGCTAAATATTCCCGTCGTGACCAGGGATATGTATGTTGGAGTGGATGGGCCATGCTAAATTGCCCCGTAATGGGAATGTTCGGATGGATTGGCCGTGCTAAATTGTCCCATAATGTTCAGTGTTTTGCAGGTTAGGGTGGATTGGCCGTGGGAAGTTGTCCACTAGTGCCCAGGGATGTGCAGGTTAGGGTGCATTGGCCGTGTTAAATTGTCCCATAGTGCCCAGGGATGTGCAGGTTAGGGTGGATTGGCCCTGTTAAATTGTCCCATAGTGCCCAGGGATGTGCAGGTTAGGGTGGATTGGTCATGTTAAACTGTCCCATAATGTTCAGATTTGTGCAGGTTTGGGTGGATTGATCGTGGGAAGTTGTTCCATAGCATCCAGGGATGTGCAGGTTAGGGTGGATTGGCCGTGCTAAATTGTCCCATAGTGCCCAGGGATGTGCAGGTTATGGTGGATTGGCCATTCTAAATTGTCCCATATTGCCCAGGGATGTGCAGGTTAGGGTGGATTGGCCATGCTAAATTGTCCCATAGTGCCCAGGGATGTGCAGGTTAGGGTGGATTGGCCGTGCTAAATTGTCCCATAGTGCCCAGCGATGGGCAGGTTCGGTTGGATCGGCCATGCTAAATTGTCCCATAGTGCCCAGGGATGTGCAGGTTAGGGTGGATTGGCCGTGCTAAATTGTCCCATAGTGCCCAGCGATGGGCAGGTTAGGTTAGATCGGCCATGCTAAATTGTCCCATAGTGCCCAGGGATGGGCAGGTTAGGGTGGATTGGCCGTGCTAAATTGTCCCATAGTGCCCAGGGATGGGCAGGTTAGGGTGGATTGGCCATGCTAAATTGTCCCATAGTGCCCAGGGATGTGCAGCTTAGGGTGGACTGGCCGTTCTAAATTGTCCCATAGTGTCCAGGGATGTGCAGGTTAGGGTGGATTGGCCATTGGAAATTGTCCCATAGTGCCCAGGGATGTCCAGGTTAGGGTGGGTTGGCCGTGCTAAATTGTCCCATAGTGCCCAGGGATGGGCAGGTTAGTGTGGATTGGCCGTGCTAAATTGTCCCATAGTGCCCAGGGATGGGCAGGTTAGGGTGGATTTGCCATGCTAAATTGTCCCATAGTGTCCAGGGATGTGCAGGTTAGGGTGGATTAGCCGTGCTAAATTGTCCCATAGTGCCCAGGGATGTGCAGGTTAGAGTGGATTGGCCGTGCTAGATTTCCCATAGTGCCCAGGGATGTGCAGGTTAGGGTGGATTGGCCGTGCTAAATTGTCCCATAATGTCCAGGGATGTGTAGGTTTGGGTGGATTGGTCATGGGAAATTGTCCACTAGTGCCCAGGGATGTGCAGGTTAGGGTGGATTAGCCGTGCTAACTTGTCCCATAGTGTCCAGGGATGTGCAGGTTAGGGTGGATTGGCCATGCTAAATTGTCCCATAGTGTCCAGGGATGTTCAAGTTAGGGTGGATCGGCCATGCTAAATATTCCCGTCGTGACCAGGGTTATGTATGTTGGAGTGGATGGACCATGCTAAATTGCCCCGTGATGGGCAGGATCGGGTGGATTGGCCGTGCTAAATTGTCCCATAGTGTCCAGGGATGTGTAGGTTTGGGTGGATTGGTCATGGGAAATTGTCCACTCGTGCCCAGGGATGTGCAGGTTAGGGTGGATTAGCCGTGCTAACTTGTCCCATCGTGTCCAGGGATGTGCAGGTTATTGGTGGATTTGCCATGCTAAATTGTCCCATAGTGTTCAGTGATGTGCAGGTTAGGGTGGATTGGCCATGCTAGATTTCCCATAGTGCCCAGGGATGTGCAGGTTAGGGTGGATTTGCCATGCTAAATTGTGCCATAGTGTCCAGGGATGTGCAGGTTAGGGTGGACTGGCCGTGCTAAATTGTCCCACAGTGCCCAGGGATGTGCAGGTTAGGGTGGATTGGCCATGCTAAATTGTCCCATAGTGCCCAGTGATGGGCAGGGTCGGGTGGATTGGCCATGCTAAATTGTCCCATAGTGCCCAGGGACGTGCAGGTTAGGGTGGATTGGCCGTGCTAAATTTTCCCGTAGTGCCCAGCGATGTGCAGGTTAGGGTGGACTGGCCATTGGAAATTGTCCCATAGTGCCCAGGGATGTACAGGTTAGGGTGGATTGGCCATGCTACATTGTCCCCTAGTGTCCAGGGATGTTCAGGTTAGGGTGGACTGGCCGTGTTAAATTGTCCCACAGTGCCCAGGTTAGGGTGGATTGTCCATGCTACATTGTACCCTGGTGTCCAGGGATGTTCAGGTTAGGGTGGATTGGCCGTGCTAAATTGTCCCACAGTGCCCAGGTTAGGGTGGATTGGCCATGCTACATTGTCCCCTAGTGCCCAGGGATGTTCAGGTTAGGGTGGAACGGCCATGCTAAATATTCCCGTCGTGACCAGGGTTATGTATGTTCGAGTGAATGGACCATGCTAAATTGCCCCGTGATGGGCAGGTTCGGGTGGATTGGCTGTGCTAAATTTTCCCATAATATCCAGGGATGTGCAGGTTAGGGTGGACTGGCCATTGGAAAATGTCCCATAGTGCCCAGGGATGTACAGGTTAAGGTGGGTTGGCCATGCTAAATTGTCCCATAGTGCCCAGGGATGTGCAGGTTAGGGTGGATTAGCCGTGCTAAATTGTCCCATAGTGTCCAGGGATGTTCAGGTTAGGGTGGACTGGCCGTGCTAGATTGTCCCATAGTGCCCAGGGATGTGCAGGTTAAGGTGGATTGGCCGTGCTAAATTGTCCCATAGTGCCCACGGATGTGCAGGTTAGAGTGGATTGGCCGTGCTAGATTTCCCATAGTGCCCAGGGATGTGCAGGATAGGGTGGATTGGCCGTGCTAAATTGTCTCATAGTACCCAGGGATGTGCAGGTTAGGGTGGATTGGCCATGCTAAATTGTCCCATAGTGTCCAGGGGTGTGCAGGTTAGGGTGGATTTGCATTGCTAAATTGTCCCATAGTGTTCAGGGATGTGCAGGTTAGGGTGGATTGGCCATGCTAGATTTCCCATAGTGCCCAGGGATGTGCAGGTTAGGGTGGATTTGCCATGCTAAATTGTCCCATAGTGTCCAGGGATGTGCAGGTTAGGGTGGACTGGCCGTGCTAAATTGTCCCACAGTGCCCAGGGATGTGCAGGTTAGGGTGGATTGGCCATGCTAAATTGTCCCATAGTGCCCAGTGATGGGCAGGTTAGGGTGGATTGGCCGTGCTAAATTTTCCCGTAGTGCCCAGCGATGTGCAGGTTAGGGTGGACTGGCCATTGGAAATTGTCCCATAGTGCCCAGGGATGTACAGGTTAGGGTGGATGGCCATGCTAAATTGTCCCATAGTGCCCAGTGATGTACAGGTTAGGGTGGATTGGCCATGCTACATTGTCCCCTCGTGCCCAGGGATGTTCAGGTTAGGGTGGATCGGCCATGCTAAATATTCCCGTCGTGACCAGGGTTATGTATGTTGGAGTGGATGGACCATGCTAAATTGCCCCGTGATGGGCAGGATCGGGTGAATTGGCCGTGCTAAATTGTCCCATAGTGTCCAGGGATGTGTAGGTTTGGGTGGATTGGCCGTGCTAAATTGTCCCATAGTGCCCAGGGATGTGCAGTATAGGGTGCATTGGCCGTGCCAAATTGTCCCATAGTGCCCAGCGATGCGCAGGTTTTGGTGGATTGGCCATGCTAAATTGTCCCATAGTGCCCAGGGATGTGCAGGTTCGGGTTGATTGGCCGTGCTAAATTGTCCCATAGTGTCCAGGGATGTGCAGGTTCGGGTGGATTGGCCGTGCTAAATTGTACCATAGTGCCCAGGGATGTGTAGGTTAGGGTGGATTGACCTTGCTAAATTGTTCCATAGTGCCCAGGGATGTGCAGGTTAGGGTGGATTGGCCATGCTAAATTGTCCCATAGTGCCCAGGGATATGCAGGTTAGGGTGGATTGGCCATGCTACATTGTCCCATAGTGCCCAGCGATGTGCAGGTTCGGGTTGATTGGCCGTGCTAAATTGTCCCATAGTGCCCAGGGATGTGCAGGTTTGGGTGGATTTGCCAAGCTAAATTGTCCCATAGTGCCCAGGGATGTGTCGGTTAGGGTGGATTGACCTTGCTAAATTGTCCCATAGTGCCCAGGGATGTGCAGGTTAGGGTGGATTGGCCATGCTAAATTGTCCCATAGTGCCCAGGGATATGCAGGTTAGGGTGGATTGGCAATGCTACATTGTCCCCTAGTGCCCAGGGATGTTCAGGTTAGGGTGGATCGGCCATGCTAAATATTCCCGTCGTGACCAGGGATATGTATGTTGGAGTGGATGGGCCATGCTAAATTGCCCCGTAATGGGAATGTTCGGATGGATTGGCCGTGCTAAATTGTCCCATAATGTTCAGTGTTTTGCAGGTTAGGGTGGATTGGCCGTGGGAAGTTGTCCACTAGTGCCCAGGGATGTGCAGGTTAGGGTGCATTGGCCGTGTTAAATTGTCCCATAGTGCCCAGGGATGTGCAGGTTAGGGTGGATTGGCCCTGTTAAATTGTCCCATAGTGCCCAGGGATGTGCAGGTTAGGGTGGATTGGTCATGTTAAACTGTCCCATAATGTTCAGATTTGTGCAGGTTTGGGTGGATTGATCGTGGGAAGTTGTTCCATAGCATCCAGGGATGTGCAGGTTAGGGTGGATTGGCCGTGCTAAATTGTCCCATAGTGCCCAGGGATGTGCAGGTTATGGTGGATTGGCCATTCTAAATTGTCCCATATTGCCCAGGGATGTGCAGGTTAGGGTGGATTGGCCATGCTAAATTGTCCCCTAGTGCCCAGGGATGTGCAGGTTAGGGTGGATTGGCCGTGCTAAATTGTCCCATAGTGCCCAGCGATGGGCAGGTTCGGTTGGATCGGCCATGCTAAATTGTCCCATAGTGCCCAGGGATGTGCAGGTTAGGGTGGATTGGCCGTGCTAAATTGTCCCATAGTGCCCAGCGATGGGCAGGTTAGGTTAGATCGGCCATGCTAAATTGTCCCATAGTGCCCAGGGATGTGCAGGTTAGGGTGGATTGGTCATGTTAAACTGTCCCATAATGTTCAGATTTGTGCAGGTTTGGGTGGATTGATCGTGGGAAGTTGTTCCATAGCATCCAGGGATGTGCAGGTTAGGGTGGATTGGCCGTGCTAAATTGTCCCATAGTGCCCAGGGATGTGCAGGTTATGGTGGATTGGCCATTCTAAATTGTCCCATATTGCCCAGGGATGTGCAGGTTAGGGTGGATTGGCCATGCTAAATTGTCCCCTAGTGCCCAGGGATGTGCAGGTTAGGGTGGATTGGCCGTGCTAAATTGTCCCATAGTGCCCAGCGATGGGCAGGTTCGGTTGGATCGGCCATGCTAAATTGTCCCATAGTGCCCAGGGATGTGCAGGTTAGGGTGGATTGGCCGTGCTAAATTGTCCCATAGTGCCCAGCGATGGGCAGGTTAGGTTAGATCGGCCATGCTAAATTGTCCCATAGTGTCCAGGGATGTGCAGGTTAGGGTGGATTGGCCATTGGAAATTGTCCCATAGTGCCCAGGGATGTCCAGGTTAGGGTGGGTTGGCCGTGCTAAATTGTCCCATAGTGCCCCGTGATGGGCAGGTTAGGGTGGATTGGCCATGCTAAATTGTCCCATAGTGTCCAGGGATGGGCAGGTTAGGGTGGATTGATCGTGCTAAATTGTCCCATAGTGCCCAGGGATGTGCAGGTTAGGGTGGATTGGCCGTGCTAAATTGTCCCATAGTGTCCAGGGATGTGCAGCTTAGGGTGGATTGGCCGTGCTAAATTGTCCCATAGTACCCAGGGATGTGCAGGTTAGGGTGGATTAGCCGTGCTAAATTGTCCCATAGTGCCCAGGGATGTGCAGGTTAGGGTGGATTGGCCGTGCTAAATTGTCCCATAGTGCCCAGGGATGTGCAGGTTAGGGTGGATTGGCCGTGGTAAATTGTCCCATAGTGTCCAGGGATGTGTAGGTTAGGGTGGATTGTCCATGCTACATTGTCCCATAGTGTCCAGGGATGTGCAGGTTAGGGTGGATTGGCCATGCTACATTGTCCCATAGTGCCCAGGGATGTGCAGGTTAGGGTGGATTGGCCGTGCTACATTGTCCCACAGTGCCCAGGGATGTTCAGGTTAGGGTGGATCGGCCATGCTAAATATTCCCGTCGTGACCCGGGTTATGTATGTTGGAGTGGATGGACCATGCTAAATTGCCCCGTGATGTGCAGGTTCGGGTGGAGTGGCCGTGCTAAATTGTCCCATAGTGTCCAGGGATGTGCAGGTTAGGGTGGATTAGCCGTGCTAAATTGTCCCATAGTGTCCAGGGATGTTCAGGTTAGGGTGGATTGGCCGTGCTAAATTGTCCCATAGTGCCCAGGGATGTGCAGGTTAGGGTGGATTGGCCGTGCTAGATTTCCCATAGTGCCCAGGGATGTGCAGGTTAGGGTGGATTTGCCATGCTAAATTGTCCGATAGTGTCCAGGGATGTGCAGGTTAGGGTGGATTAGCCGTGCTAAATTGTCCCATAATGCCCAGGGATGTGCAGGTTTGGGTGGATTGGCCGTGCTAGATTTCCCATAGTGCCCAGGGATGTTCAGGTTAGGGTGGATTGGCTGTGCTAAATTGTCCCATAGTGTCCAGGGATGTGCAGGTTAGGGTGGATTAGCCGTGCTAAATTGTCCCATGGTGCCCAGGGATGTGCAGGTTAGGGTGGATTGGCTGTGCTAAATTGTCCCATAGTGTCCAGGGATGTGCAGGTTAGGGTGGATTGGTCATGCTAAATTGCCCCATAGTGTCCAGGGATTTGCAGGTTAGGGTGGATTGGCCGTGCTAAATTGTCCCATAGTGCCCAGGGATGTACAGGTTAGGGTGGATTGGCCGTGCTAGATTTCCCATAGTGCCCAGGGATGTGCAGGTTAGGGTGGATTGGCCATGCTAAATTGTCCCATAGTGCCCAGTGATGTGCAGGTTAGGGTGGATTAACCGTGCTAAATTGTCCCATAGTGCCCAGGGATGTTCAGGTTAGAGTGGATTGGTCGTGCTAGATTTCCCATAGTGCCCAGGGATGTGCAGTTTAGGGTGGATTGGCCGTGCTAAATTGTCCCATAATGCCCAGGGATGTGCAGGTTAGGGTGGATTGGCCGTGCTAAATTGTCCCATAATGCCCAGAGATGTGCAGGTTAGGGTGGATTGGCCATGTTAAATTGTCCCATAGTGCCCAGGGATGGGCTGGTTAGGGTGGATTGGCCGTGCTAAATTGTCCCATAGTGCCCAGGGATGGGCTGGTTAGGGTGGATTGGCCGTGCTAAATTGTCCCATAATGCCCAGGGATGGGCTGGTTAGGGTGGATTGGCCGTGCTAAATTGTCCCATAGTGCCCAGGGATGGGCTGGTTAGGGTGGATTGGCCGTGCTAAATTGTCCCATAGTGCCTGGGGATGGGCTGGTTAGGGTGGATTGGCCGCGCTAAATTGTCCCGTAGTCTCCAGGGATGTACAGGTTAGGTGGGTTGTAAGTATAGTGTGGGAAGAATGAGTTTGCGTGGGATAGTCTTTGGAGTGTAGACTTGTTGGGCTGAAGGGCCTGTTTCCCCACTGTAGGGAATCTATGAACTGCTGTTCTGTTGCTATCGAAGGTGAATGGTGACCTGTTTGAGCTGTTGTAACGTGCGGGGTGAATCGCAGCTCTCTCCTTGAGTGGTGGGGTCGATAAGACGAGGGTGTCTTGTCCAGGTGAGGGGCAGGTTTTGCAGAGTGGATGTGAGCAAAGCCCTTGTTTACATGGAGGGTGGGGAGGAGTTGAAGTGTGTGGTGCCGGTAAAATGCAACCACTCAGGAGCAGGAGAGTCGGCCTTTCAGGCATAAGCCCTTCAGCAGCAATTCGAGGTCAGCAGTTTAGTTCAGTCTTGAACCGGTGAGGAATTCAACAAAGAGCTTTGTGGAAAATCTGTCTTCCTCTTTCTGCCCTTCAACTGTCAGCACATGATTCGATTAGATTCCCCTAGAGTGTGGAAAGAGGCCCTTCGGCCCCACAAGTCCACACCGACCCTCCGAAGAGCAGCCCACCCAGACCCATTCCCCAACGTTTGCCTCTGACTAATACACCGGGTACTACGGGCAATTTAGCATGGCCAATCCAGCCTAACCTGCACATCATGGTTTTTAAAGGGAGCTTGCTTATTGGGACTGGTGTGTGTGGGCGGGGGAGGGTGTGTATGTGTGTGTGTGGGGTGTGTGTGTGTGTGGGGTGTGTGTGGGGTGTGTGTGGGGTGTGTGTGTGTGTGGGGGGGGTGTGTGTGTGTGTGGGGTGTGTGTGGGGTGTGTGTGTGTGTGGGGGGTGTGTGTGTGTGTGTGGGGTGTGTGTGTGTGTGTATGTGTGTGTGTGTGGGGTGTGTGTGTGTGTGTATGTGTGTGTGTGCGGGGGTGTGTGTGGGGTGTGTGTGTGGGGGTTGTGTGTGTGTGTGTGGGGGGTGTGTGTGTGTGTGTGTGGGGGGTGTGTGTGTATGTGTGTGTGTGCGGGAGTGTGTGTGGGGTGTGTGTGTGGGGGTTGTGTGTGTGGGTTGTGTGTATGTGTTTGGGGTGTTGTGTGTGGGGGGGTGTGTGTGGGTTGTGTGTGTGTGTTTGGGGAGTGTGTGTGTGTGGGGGGGAATGTGTGTGTATGTGTGTGTGTGCGGGGGTGTGTGTGGGGTGAGTGTGGGTGTGTGTATGTGTGTGGGGGGTATGGGGGTGGGTGTGGGGTGGGTGTGGGGTGGGTGTGGGGTGGGGTGTGTGGGGTGGGGGTGTGTGGGGTGTGTGTGTGGGTGTGGGGTGTGTGTGTGTTGGGTGGTGGGGGTGTGTGTGTGTGGGGGTGTGTGTGGGGGGTGTGTGTGTGGGGTGTGTGTGTGTTGGGTGGTGGGGGTGTGTGTGTGGGTGTGTGTGGGGGGTGTGTGTGTGGGGGGTGTGTGTGTGTTGGGTGGTGGGGGTGTGTGTGGGGGGGGTGTGTGTGTTGGGTGGTGGGGGTGTGTGTGTGGGTGTGTGTGGGGGGTGTGTGTGTGTTGGGTGGTGGGGGTGTGTGTGTGGGGTGTATGTGTGTGTGGGGGTGTGTGTGGGGGTGTGTATGTGGGGGGGTGTGTATGTGTGGGGGGGTTGTGTATGTGTGTGGGGGTGTGTGTGGGGGTGTGTATGTGGGGGGGTGTGTATGTGTGGGGGGGTTGTGTATGTGTGTGGGGGGTGTGTGTGTATGGGGTGTGTGGGGGGGTTAATGTGGGGTGTGTGTGGAGGGGTGTGTGGGGTGTGTGTGGGTTGAGTATGGGGTGGGGTGTGTGTGTGGGGGGGTGTGTGTGTGTTTGGTGAGGGTGTGTGTGGGTGTGTGTGTGTTTGGTGAGGGTGTGTGTGGGTGTGTGTGTGGGGTGGGTGTGTGTGGGGTGTGTGTGTATGTGTGTGGGGTGTGTATGTGAGTGTGTGGGGTGGGTATGTGTGTGGGGTGTGTATGTGTGTAGGGTGTGCGTATGTGTGTGTGTGGGGTGTGTGTGTATGTGTGTGGGATGTGTATGAGTGTGGGGTGGGTATGTGTGTGTGGTGTGTGTATGTATGTGTGTGGGGGTTGAGTATGTGTGTGGGGTGTGTGTATGTGTGTGTGTAGGGTTTGTGTATGTGTGTGGGGGTTGAGTATGTGTGTGGGGTGTGTGTATGTGTGTGTGTGGGGGTGAGTATGTGTGTGGGGTGTGTGTATGTGTGTGTGTGGGGTTTGAGTATGTGTGTGGGGTGTGTGTATGTGTGTGTGTGGGGTTTGAGTATGTGTGTGGGGTGTGTGGGCAGGGTGTGAGGTGTGTGTGGGGTGTGTGTGTGTGGGGGGTGTGTGTGTGTGGGGTGTGTGTATGTGTGTGGGGTGTATGTGTGTGAGGGGTGTGTATGTGTGTGGGGTGTGTATGTGTGTGGGGTGTCTATGTGTGTGGGTGCATGTGTGTATGTGTGTGGGGTGTGTGGGGGGGGTGAGTATGTGTGTGGGGTGTGTGTGTGGGGGGTGTGTGTGTGGGGGGGTGGTGTGTGTGTGGGGGTGTGTGTATGTGTGTGGGGTGTGTGGGGGGGGTGAGTATGTGTGTGGGGTGTGTGTGTGTGTGGGGTGTGTATGTGTGTGTGGGGTGTATGTGTGTGTGGGGTGTGTATGTGTGTGGGGTGTGTATGTGTGTGGGGTGTCTATGTGTGTGGGGGTGGTGTGTGTGTGGGGGTGTGTGTATGTGTGTGGGGGGGGTGAGTATGTGTGTGGGGTGTGTGTGTGTGGGGTGTGTATGTGTGTGGGGTGTATGTGTGTGTGGGGTGTATGTGTGTGTGGGGTGTATGTGTGTGTGGGGTGTGTGTGTGTGTGGGGTGTGTGTGTGTGTGGGGTGTGTGTGTGTGTGGGGTGTGTATGTGTGTGGGGTGTATGTGTGTGTGGGGTGTATGTGTGTGTGGGGTGTATGTGTGTGTGGGGTGTGTGTGTGTGTGGGGTGTGTGTGTGTGTGGGGTGTGTGTGTGTGGGGGGTGTGTATGTGTGTGGGTGCATGTGTGTGTGGGGTGTGTGTGTGTGGGGGGGTGGTGTGTGTGTGGGGGGTGTGTGTGGGGGTGTGTGTGTGTGGGGGGGTGGTGTGTGTGTGGGGGGGTGGTGTGTGTGTGGGGGTGTGTGTATGTGTGTGGGGTGTGTGGGGGGGTGAGTATGTGTGTGGGGTGTGTGTGTGGGGTGTGTATGTGTGTGGGGGGTGTGTGTGTGGGGTGTGTATGTGTGTGGGGTGTATGTGTGTGTGGGGTGTATGTGTGTGTGGGGTGTGTATGTGTGTGGGGTGTCTATGTGTGTGGGGGCATGTGTGTATGTGTGTGGGGTGTGTGGGGGGGTTGAGTATGTGTGTGGGGTGTGTGTGTGTGGGGGGTGTATGTGTGTGTGGGGTGTGTATGTGTGTGGGGTGTATGTGTGTGTGGGGTGTATGTGTGTGTGGGGTGTGTATGTGTGTGTGGTGTCTATGTGTGTGGGTGTGTGTGTATGTGTGTGGGGTGTGTGGGGGGGGTGAGTATGTGTGTGGGGTGTGTGTGTGTGGGGGGGTGTGTGTGGGGGGGGTGGTGTGTGTGTGGGGGTGTGTGTATGTGTGTGGGGTGTGTGGGGGGGGTGAGTATGTGTGTGGGGTGTGTGTGTGTGGGGTGTGTGTGTGTGGGGTGTGTATGTGTGTGGGGTGTGTATGTGTGTGGGGTGTATGTGTGTGTGGGGTGTGTGTGTGGGGTGTGTGTGTGTGGGGGTGTGTGTATGTGTGTGGGTGCATGTGTGTATGTGTGTGGGGTGTGTGGGGGGGGTGAGTATGTGTGTGGGGTGTGTGTGTGTGGGGGGTGTGTGTGTGGGGGGGGTGTATGTGTGTGTGGGGTGTGTATGTGTGTGGGGTGTATGTGTGTGTGGGGTGTATGTGTGTGTGTGGGGTGTGTATGTGTGTGGGGTGTATGTGTGTGTGTGGGGTGTATGTGTGTGTGTGGGGTGTATGTGTGTGTGTGGGGTGTGTATGTGTGTGGGGTGTCTATGTGTGTGGGTGCATGTGTGTATGTGTGTGGGGTGTGTTGGGGGGGTATGTGTGTGGGGTGTGTGTGTGTGGGGGGTGTATGTGTGTGTGGGGTGTGTATGTGTGTGGGGTGTATGTGTGTGTGGGGTGTATGTGTGTGTGGGGTGTGTATGTGTGTGGGGTGTCTATGTGTGTGGGTGTGTGTGTGTATGTGTGTGGGGTTTGTGTAGGGGGGGTGAGTATGTGTGTGGGGTGTATGTGTGTGTGGGG
>NC_092774.1:49845899-49928399 GCF_047496795.1 Chiloscyllium punctatum
GTGTGTGGGGTGTGTGTGTGGGGGGGGTGTGTGGTGTGTGTGTGGGTGTGTGTGTGGGGTGTGTGTGTGGGGGGGGTGTGTGGGGGGTGTGTGTGGGGTGTGTGTGTGGGGGGTGTGTGTGGGGGCGGTGTGTGTGGGTGGTGTGTGGGGTGTGTGTGGGGGGGGGTGTGTGGGGTGTGTGTGTGGGGGGTGTGTGGGGTGTGTGTGTGGGGGGTGTGTGTGGGGTGTGTGTGTGTGTGGGGTGTGTGTGGGGGGGTGTGTGTGGGTGGTGTGTGGGGTGTGTGTGGGGGGGGTGTGTGGGGTGTGTGGTGGGGGGTGTGTGGGGGGTGTGTGTGGGGTGTGTGTGTGTGGGGTGTGTGTGGGGGGGTGTGGGGGGGTGTGTGTGGGTGGTGTGTGGGGTGTGTGTGGGGGGGGGGTGTGTGGGTGTGTGTGTGGGGGGTGTGTGTGGGGGCGGTGTGTGGGGTGTGTGTGGGGGGGTGTGTGGGGTGTGTGTGGGGGGTGTGTGGGGGTGTGTGTGGGGTGTGTGTGTGTGGGGTGTGTGTGGGGGGGTGTGTGGGGTGTGTGTGTGGGGGGGGTGTGGGGGGTGTGTGTGGGGGGTGTGTGTGGGGGGTGTGTGTGGGGGTGTGTGTGGGGGTGTGTGGGGGGTGTGTGGGGGGGGTGTGTGTGGGGGTGTGTATTTGGGGTGTGTGTGGGGGGTGTGTGTGGGGGGTGTGGGGGGTGTGTGGGGTGTGTGTGGGGGGGTGTGTGGGTGTGTGTATTTGGGGTGTGTGTGGGGGGTGTGTGGGGGGTGTGTGGGGGTGTGTGTGGGGGGTGTGTGTGTGGGGGGTGTGGGGGTGTGTGTGTGGGGTGTGGGGGGTGTGTGGGGTGTGTGTGTGGGGTGTGTGTGGGGGGTGTGTGTGGGGTGTGTGTGTGGGGTGTGTGTGTGGGGTGTGTGTGGGAGGTGTGTGTGGGGTGTGTGTGGTGTGTGTCGGGGGGTGTGTGTGTGTTGGGGGTGTGTGTGGGGGGGTGTGTGTGTGGTGTGTGGGGTGTGTGTGTGGGGGTGTGGGGGTGTGTGGGGTGTGTGTGGGGGGTGTGGGGGGTGTTGGGTGTGTGTGGGGGGTGTGGGGGTGTGTGGGGGGTGTGTATTGGGTGTGTGTGGTGTGTGTGTGGGGTGTGTGTGTGGGGGGTGTGGGGGTGTGGGGGTGTGTGTGGGGGGTGTGTGTGGGGTGTGTGTGGGGGGTGTGTGTGGGGGTGTGTGTGTGGGGGGGTGTGTGTGGGGGGTGTGTATTGGGGTGTGTGTGTGGGGTGTGTGTGTGGGGGGGTGTGTGTGGGGGGGTGTGTGTGGGGGGGGTGTGTGTGGGGGGGTGTGTGTGGGGTGTGTGTGTGGGGGGGTGTGTGTGGGGTGTGTGTGGGGTGTGTGTGTGGGGTGTGTGTGTGGGGGGTGTGTGGGGGTGTGTGGGGGGTGTGTAGTTGGGGTGTGTGTGGGGGGTGTGTGTGGGGTGTGTGTGGGGGGGGTGTGTGTGGGGGTGTGTGTGGGTGTGTGTGTGGGGGGTGTGGGGGGTGTGTGGGGGGTGTGTATTTGGGGTGTGTGTGGGGGGTGTGTGTGTGTGTGTGTGGGGTGTGTGTGTGGGGGGTGTGGGGGTGTGGGGGTGGGTGGGGGTGTGTGTGGGGGTGTGTGTGGGGGGGTGTGTGTGTGGGGGGGGTGTGTGGGGGGTGTGTGGGGGGGGGGGTGTGGGGTGTGTGTGTGGGGTGTGTGTGGGGGGTGTGTGGGGGGGTGTGGGGGTGTTTGGGTGTGTGTGGGGGGGTGTGTGTGTGGGGGGTGTGGGGTGTGTGTGTGGTGTGGTGTGTGGGGGTGTGTGGGGGGGGTGTGGTGTGGGGGGTGTGTGTGTGTGTGTGGGTGTGTGGGGGGTGTGTGGGGGGTGTGGTGTGGGGGGGGTGTGGGGGTGTGTGTGGGGGGGGTGTGTGGGGGGGTGTGGGGGGTGTGTGTGTGTGTGTGGGGTGTGTGGGGGGGTGTGTGTGGGGGGGGGGGTGTGTGTGTGTGTGTGGGGTGTGTGGGGGGGGTGTGTGTGTGTGTGGGGGGGGTGTGTGGGGGGGGGGTGTGTGGGGTGTGTGTGGGGGGGGTGTGGGGGGGGTGTGTGGGGGGGTGTGGGGGGTGTGTGTGGGGGGTGTGTGTGGGGGGGTGTGTGTGTGTGTGTGTGTGTGGGGGGTGTGTGGGGGGGTGTGTGTGTGTGTGTGGGGTGTGTGGGGGGGGTGTGGGGGGGGTGTGGGGGGTGTGTGTGGGGGGGGGGTGTGTGTGTGTGGGGGGTGTGGGGGGTGTGGGGGGGTGTGGGGGGGTGTGGGGGTGTGTGGGGGGTGTGTGTGGGGGTGTGTGTGGGGGGTGTGGGGGGTGTGTGTGGGGGGTGTGTGTGGGGGTGTGTGTGGGGTGTGTGGGGGGTGTGTGGGGTGTGGGGGGTGTGTGTGTGGGGTGTGTGTGTGGGGGGTGTGTGTGGGGGTGTGTGTGGGGTGTGTGGGGGGTGTGGGGTGTGGGGGGTGTGTGTGTGGGGTGTGTGTGTGGGGGGTGTGTGTGGGGGTGTGTGTGGGTGTGTGGGGGGTGTGTGGGGTGTGGGGGTGTGTGTGTGGGGGGTGTGTGTGGGGGGTGTGTGGGGGGGGGTGTTCAGAACGACATAATTGAGTCCAGTCTGGGGTCAGACGCCGTCCTTTACTCTGTTCTTTGTGGTTTCTTTGAGTAATTTTGCGAAGAACTGTTTTTGTCTGTTTGCAAATGTACTCGTCACTCCGGGTTATTCTGACTGTACACTTCGTGAGACAAATGACACAGTTACAGTCTGGGGCTGTGTGTTTGGGGTGGTCTGGCCTCGTCCACCACGTGTTTGTGAGTAACCTGCAGGTATTTGATTCCCAATCCTCTTGGGCAGTTGAGGTGAATCATGAGAGGGGCGCCGGGAGGGTAAAGAGAGAAAGTCTTTTCCCTGGGGTTGGGGTTGGGATTGGGGTTGGGGTTGGGATTGGGATTGGGATATGGGTTGGGATTGGGATTGGGAGGCGGTGGGGGATGGGGTGGGGGGCGGTGCAGATATTCCCTGGTGACTCTTGGTGTGAACACGTTTCTCATCTTTGCACTTCCAGGTTGTCGGAAGAATCGGGTCGGTTCCGGAGCCGGGTGCGTCTGGAGCCGGTGTGGTGGTGGTGGTGGGGGGGGGGGGGGGCGGGGGGGGAGGCGCGGTGATGGAGCTGGGACAGAGCCGGGAGAAGCCGTACCCGTGCTCGCTGTGCGAGTGCGCCTTCAGCCGCCCGGCCAACCTCAATGTCCACATGCGGAGCCACACCGGCCAGCTGCCCTACCGCTGCGGTGACTGCGGCAAGGCCTTCAACTACCCCTCGGAACTGGAGACCCACCGGCGGGGCCACACCGGCGAGAGGCTCTTCGGCTGCCCGGTGTGCGGCAAGCGGTTCACCCGCAGCTCCCACCTGCTGACCCACCGGCCGGTGCACACCGGCGAGCGGCCCTTCACCTGCGGCGTCTGCGGCAAGGGCTTCAGCCAGTCCTCCCACCTGCTGGCCCACCGGCACATCCACACCGGCGAGCGGCCCTTCACCTGTGGCGTCTGCGGCCGCGGCTTCACCCAGACGTCCAACCGGCTGCGGCACCAGCGGGTGCACGCCGGTGAGCGGCCCTTCCCCTGCGGCCGGTGCGGCCGGGCCTTCACCCAGTCCTCCGCCCTGCTGCGGCACCAGCGCACCCACACCGGCGAGCGGCCCTTCCCCTGCCCTGTCTGCGGCAAGGGCTTCACCCGCAGCTCCCACCTGAGGGCCCACCGGCGGGCGCACACCGACGGTGGGCGGGCAGACCCTCAGGGGCCGCAGCCGAGGGCGAGCCTGGGGCCTACTGGCAGAGGGAGCGGTGGGCCCTGGGGGCACTGGGGGACGAGCCGTGGCGTGACGGTGGCGATGCCAGGAGACTCCGGCTGCGAGTGAGGCTGTGTAGGGCCAGGCAGCGACGGCACCGCGGGGCACCGAGGGGGACGAGCGGCTGGGAGAGTCAGGGTCGGCCTGTTGGGGGTGGGGGGGTGGGTAGGGAGGGGGCTCGAAGACCAGCTCTTTGTCCCCAACCTCAGCAAAATCCCGCACCCAGGGGTCAGTGCCCGCATTCCAATCCTGCGTGGCCCAGACCAATCAGAATTCAGGACCAATCAGCATTCAGGACCAATCAGCATTCAGGACCAATCAGCATTCAGATCCAATCAGCGTTCAGGACCAATCAGCGTTCAGGACCAATCAGCATTCAGGACCACTCAGCGTTCAGGACCAATCAACGTTCAGAACCAATCAGCGTTCAGATCCAATCAGCGTTCAGGACCAATCAGCGTTCAGGACCAATCAGCATTCAGGACCACTCAGCGTTCAGGACCAATCAACGTTCAGAACCAATCAGCATTCAGATCCAATCAGCGTTCAGGACCAATCAGCGTTCAGGACCAATCAGAATTCAGGACCAATCAGCATTCAGGACCAATCAGCATTCAGGACCAATCAGCATTCAGATCCAATCAGCGTTCAGGACCAATCAGCGTTCAGGACCAATCAACGTTCAGAACCAATCAGCGTTCAGATCCAATCAGCGTTCAGGACCAATCAGCGTTCAGGACCAATCAGCATTCAGGACCACTCAGCGTTCAGATCCAATCAGCGTTCAGATCCAATCAGCGTTCAGGGCCAATCAACGTTCAGGACCAATCTGCGTTCAGGACCAATCTGCGTTCAGGACCAATCAGCATTCAGGACCACTCAGCGTTCAGATCCAATCAGCGTTCAGATCCAATCAGCGTTCAGGGCCAATCAACGTTCAGGACCAATCAGCGTTCAGGACCAATCAACGTTCAGAACCACTCAGCGTTCAGATCCAATCAGCGTTCAGATCCAATCAGCGTTCAGGGCCAATCAACGTTCAGGACCACTCAGCGTTCAGGACCAATCAGCGTTCAGAACCAATCAGCGTTCAGATCCAATCAGGGTTCAGGACCAATCAGGGTTCAGGACCAATACCCCACCCCGTGGAGAAACACAGAGATTACCTCCATCTCGTGACATGCTTTGGGTCCAGGAGAGTGGTGCTGGAAAAGCACAGCTGGTCAGGCAGCATCCGAGGAGCAGGAGAGTCGAGGTTTCGGGCATAGGCCCTTCATCAGGAATGAGGCTGGGAGCCTCGCGGGGGGGGGGGGGTGGAGAGATAAATGGGAGGGGGGGGGAGGTGGGGGAAGGTAGCTGAGAGTGCAATGGGTGAATGGAGGTGGGGGGGGTAAAGGTGAGAGGTCAGAGAGAGGAGGGTGGAGTCGATAGGTGGAAAGGAAGATAGGCCGTTAGGCCCAGGTCATGGGGACGGTGCTGAGCTGGAAGGTTGGAGCTGGAGTGAGGTGGGGGGAGGGGAAATGAGGAAGCTGTTGAAGTCCACCTTGATGCCCTGGGGTTGAAGTGTTCCGAGGCGGAAGATGAGGCGTTCTTCCTCCAGGCGTCTGGTGGGTGAGGGAGCAGCGGTGAAGGAGGCCCAGGACCTGCACATCCATCTTCCTTCCCACCTCTCAGCTCCACGCTCCTCTCCGACCTATCACCGTTATCCCCAACTCCATCCACCTATCGCTCTCTTAGCTACCTCCCTCCCCCAAGTCCCAACCCCACCCCCCCCATTTATCTCTCCACCCCCCTCAGCACACAGCCTCATTCCTGATGAAGGGCTTATGCCCGAAACGTCGACTCTCCTGCCCCTCAGATGCTGTCTGACTGGCTGTGCTTTTCCAGCACCACACTGACCTCCAGCATCTGCTGTCCTCACTTTCTCCTGCACGCTCTGGGGGTTTGACATGCAGAATACTGGAAATGTCCATCGCTGGCGGGCTGGGCTGGCAGTTTTCCCTCTCCACCTTGTGCCCTCGTAAAAGCAAAAGTATTTATCGCCAGTAATCTGAAGGGTACCCAGAGAGCACCAGAGAAATTTAGCAGGTCTGGCAGCATCTGTGCGGACAGAGAGAGAGTTAAATGTTTCCAGTCTGCAAGTTCTGACGGAGGGTCATCGAACCCAAAACGTTAACTCTGTTTCTCTTTCCACAGATGCTGCCCAGACCTGCTGTACAGGACATTGGTTAGGCCACTTTTGGAGTATTGCGTGCGATTCTGGTCTCCTTCCTACTGGAAGGATGTTGTGAAACTTGAAAGGGTTCAGAAAAGATTTACAAGGATGTTGCCAGGGTTGGAGGGTTTGAGCTACAGGGAGAGGCTGAACAGGCTGGGGCTGTTTTCCCTGGAGCATCGGAGGCTGAGGGGTGACCTTATAGAGGTTTATAAAATTATGAGGGGCGTGGATAGGATAAATAGGCAAAGTCTTTTCCTTGGGGTCGGGGAGTTCAGAACTAGAGGGCATTGGTTTAGGGTGAGAGGGGAAAGATATAAAAGAGACCTAAGGGGCAACTTTTTCACGCAGAGGGTGGTACGTGTATGGAATGAGCTGCCAGAGGGTGTGGTGGAGGCTGGTACAATTACAACATTTAAGAGGCATTTGGATGGGTATATGAATAGGAAGGGTTTGGAGGGATATGGGCCGGGTGCTGGCAGGTGGGACTAGATTGGGTTGGGATATCTGGTCGGCATGGATGGGTTGGACCGAAGGGTCTGTTTCCCTGCTGTATATCTCTACGACTCTAGGTTGAAAGACCTGGAGGTCTGCAGCACAGAAAATTGCTCTTCGGATAAAATGTCCACCCTAGTTACGGTCAGCCACCTCCTTATTGTACTGGCCCCAGCATTCCCAGTGTTTGTTCCAGCCTGTCTTTCCATTACATTCTCCTGAGATTGAAAGGAAACTTGGGTCGAATGGTGAATTCTGAATGGGGCTTCCAGCGTTTCCCAAACCTTGGGGCCGACCAAATCATTTGATACCCAACCTCTCCCCGGCTGGGCTGGCATTGACTGCCCCGTCCCGCGTTGCCCGTTGAGAAGGTGGGAGTAAGATGGTGCCTTGGAACCCCGCTGCCGTTTGAGTGGAATGCTCCTTTCTGTGCCCTTCATGGCAACACTGAACAAATTGCAAAATATTTCCAGGGCGGGCTGGTGCAAGGCCCAGAGGAGAATTGCAGATGGGGCGGGGTGCTCCCATGAGCTGTTCTCCTCGTGTGGAAGTGGACACTGTGTGGGGTGCTGTCAGAGGAGACTTGGTGAGTTGCAGAGTGAAGATGGTCGTCACTGCTCCTTGCATCTTGCACCAGCTGGTGGATTTACCATCATCTGAAAGCAGCTCTTGCCTCCAGGTCTTTCAACCTAGAGTCAGAGAGATGTACAGCACGGAAACAGACCCTTCGGTCCAACCCGTCCATGCCGACCAGATATCCCAACCCAATCTAGTCCCACCTGCCAGCACCCGGCCCATATCCCTCCAAACCCTTCCTATTCATATACCCATCCAAATGCCTCTTAAATGTTGTAATTGTACCAGCCTCCACCACTTCCTCTGGCAGCTCATTCCATACACATTCCACCCTCTGCATGAAAAAGTTGCCCCTTTGGTCTCTTTTATATCTTTCCCCTCTCACCCTAAACCTATGCCCTCTAGTTCTGGACTCCCCCACCCCAGGGAAAAGACTTTGTCTATTTACCCTATCCATGCCCCTTGATTTTATAAGCCTCTATAAGGTCACCCCTCAGCCTCCAACTCTCCAGGGAAAACAGCCCCATCCTGTTCAGCCTCTCCCTATAGCTCAAACCCTCTAACCCTGGCGACATCCTTATAAACCTTCCATAATTGGCAACACCTTAAAGCTATCATCATGGAATCTGTCCTTTGAACACGTCTGGGTGCAGGTCATAAATTTCAGTTTGGATTGCATCCTGAACGCTGTCACCTCTCACTCACTGCAATATTCTCGTTGTGGCAGACACCGCAAATGGTTGAGTTTTGATTTGGAGATGCCGGTGTTGGACTGGGGTGGACAAAGTTAAAAATCACACCATACCCAGGTTACAGTCCAACAGGGTTATTTGGAAGCACTAGCTTTCAGAGCACTGCTCCTTCAGCAAGTGGTTGTGGAGAATACGATCGAAAGACACAGAATTTATCACAAATGTTTACAGTGTGAGCTAACTGAAATTATATATTGGTCTTTTTCCATGTATAGTTTCCATCACATCCCACTGTAAACTTCTCTAAATTCTGTGTCCTCTGATCTTATTCTCCACAACCACCTGATGAAGGAGCAGCGCTCCCAAAGCTAGTGCTTCCAAATAAACCTGTTGGACTCTAACCTGGTCTTGTGTGATGTTTAAGTTTATTTAAATTTTGAATGGCCAATATAGCGTTGTGCACTGAGTTTGGCGGGACAAAGGGTCAAATGCCACAGAGACCTGCGCCGCCCTTTGACTTGAAGTGTCAATCATCCCACTGACGAGCAAGGCAGCCAATCAGGGAGAGCTGTCAGACCTGCATCAGCTCCTTCTGCAACACCCATGGGGAATGAGAGCAGGCTGGAACATGCTCTCTCTGTGAATGACTGCTGTTCACCGGGGCAGTCGGTACTGTAAATATGAAAGTGGACTCAATAAACTTTTGAGAACAGCAATCCTCAAGTCTCCTGGACAATGAATTGAATTTGGTGACAGTACTGCACTCTATAATCTACTGTGGCTGGGAGGCTGCTGCTCAGATGAGATTCCCTACAGTGTGGAAACAGGCCCTTCGGTCTAACCAGTCCACACCAACCCTCCGAAGAGTAACCCACCCAGACCCATTTCCCTCTGACTAATGCACCTAACACTATGGGACAATTTAGCACGGCCAATTCACACTAACCTGCACATCCCTGGGCACTATGGGACAGTTTAGCACGGCCAATTCACCCTAACCTGCACATCCCTGGGCACTATGGGACAATTTAGCACGGCCAATCCACCCTAACCTGCACATCCCTGGGCACTATGTTAGAGTTTAGCATGGCCAATCCACCCTAACCTGCCCATCCCTGGGCACGATGGGACAATTTAACACGGCCAATCCACCCTAACCTGCACATCCCTGGGCACTATGGGACAATTTAGCACGGCCAATCCACTCTAACCTGTACATCCCTGGGCACTACAGGACAATTTAGCAGGGCCAATCCACCCTAACCTGCACATCCCTGGGCACGATGGGACAATTTAACACGGCCAATCCACCCTAACCTGTACATCCCTGGGCACTATGGGACAATTTAGCACGGCCAATCCATCCTAACCTGCACATCCCTGGGCACTATGGGACAATTTAGCACGGCCAATCCACCCTAACCTGCACATCCCAGGGCACTATGAGACAATATAGCACGGCCAATCCACCCTAACCTGCACATCCCTGGGCACTATGGGACAATATAGCACGGCCAATCCACCCTAACCTGCCCATCCCTGGGCACGATGGGACAATTTAGCATGGCCAATCCACCCTAACCTACACATCCCTGGACACGATGGGACAATTTAGCACGGCCATTCCACCCTAACCTGTACATCTTTGGACTGTGGGAGGAAACCCACACAGACACAGGGAGAAAGTACAAAGTCGCCCCGAGGCTGGCATCGAACCTGGGTCCCTGGTGCTGGGAGGCTGCAGTGCTAACCACTGAGCCACCGTGTCGCCAAAGCATCTGAACCTCTTTGCTTGTAACTGTCACCCAGGAGTCAGGAAGATCAGCACAAGGCCAATCAGGAGAAGGATGGAGATGGTAAAAAGCCAAGTTTGCAGATGGCCCAAAACTCGGCTGGGTGTTTGACAGTGAGGCAGGAAAAAGGGTTCAGTGACAGGAGTACACAGACAGATCAGTGGGGCAGATGGTACTCAACCCTGATAATTGGGACGGGATGGAGTTTGGAAAAATAAAAACGACAGGGAATTACTCTTGTGTCCCCACGCAGGTGGGGAACACTGTGGTCCAGGCTCATGCTCTGAGATGGGGGGGTGGGGGTTCAAATCTGATCACAGTGCCTGCTGAGAGTTTAAATTCAGTCAGCGTCATATGGAACCTGCGAGGGTTCAAGGTAAATGAGACCGAGTTCGAAAAGGCCTCGAAACACCAGCAAGTCAAAAGGAGCATAGAACATGCAACAGCCAATGTAAAGGGAAGATCCAGAGAGCTAAAAGGGAATAGGAGAGTGTGCTGGAAGGCATAATGAAGGAACGTCCTCTGCCTATATCAGGGGGGGAGGGGGTAAGGAGAATGACAGCAAGAGTAGGGCCATTTAAAGGTCAGAGGTGAAAAGTGCGGTGCTGGAAAAGCACCACCACTCAGGCAGCACCCTGATGAAGGGCTGATGCCCGATTCTCCTGCTCCTCAGACGCTGCCTGACCCTGCTGTGCTTTTCCAGCACCACACTCTCGACCCTGATCTCCAGCATCTGCCGTCCTCGCTGTCTCCCAATTTAACATCACCGTGGTAATTTTTTTGTGTGTGTGTGGAGCATTCACTGGAAAGATACCCACCGTTGAACAACAAAACCACTCTTTTTTTTTTTGTTTAGCAAACTTCTCCAAAGCATTGCTCTCCATTTCCTTAAAGTCTGTTGCAGATGATACAACGATGCATAAACTGGAATGAGAAGCAGATCTGCATAACCGAATCAACATTGCTTACCATGATTTGGAGATGCCGGTGTTGGACTGGGGTGGACAAAGTTAAAAATCACACAACACCAGGTTATAATCCAACAGGTTTAATTGGAAGCACACTCGCTTGCAAAGTGCTACCTCTTCCTAATGAAGGAGCAGTGCTCTGAAAGCTAGTGCTTCCGAATGAACCTATTGGACTATTACCTGATGTGTGTGATTTCTAACATTTCTAGCAAAGTTCTCAAAAATGATAGCTGGTTCTTAAAACCTGTTGAATACGTTACTAACATGCTGCCTAACTCGGTGAAATACACAATTTTGCAAATTAAAATCAACATTTCTGACAAATGTCTCCAAGTTGTTGCCATAGCAGCTCATTTGGCGATAAGCTAACACTGCATAATCAGTCAGATAACAAATGGTGAAGGTCAAATTCACAGTTTCTTACGAACATCTCCAAAGCGTTGCCATATCTGGTTTGTAGTTCTACCACAGGATACAAGTCAGTGAGATAAGGACCTTTGCACATTAAAATCAACATTTCTAGCATGCCTTTGCAAAATGCTGGCAGATTCTTTCAACCACCTTTTCCAAAGTGCCGGTAAATCCGTAAAATCTGTTACAGCTGTTGATAAAGTGTATGACTTGGTGTTACGACACGGGGTAAACCCCACTAATTTACACACAGCAACACAGGAATGATATACCTCATGTGGTAATCTGTGAAAGTCCGAGAGGCCAAGAGCTAGTTCCAACAGTCATTATTTAAAGTAAAAAGTAGCAATTTTAATTTTTGAAGTCTAATAGAGAATAGTTAATTAAAAATTATTTACAACTCCTTCCTCTAACCCATCATTTACTTTCCCTTCTATAACACTGGTCTGATAAAAACCCCGATTTAAATTTAGCAAAAAAATCAAATTTCAAAACCAGCTAGCTGTTGATTCTTCTCTTTGTATCTTTGTCAGTCTTTCCTTCTTCTTCGGGTTTACATTACACAGGTCATTGATAGATAAAGGTACCTGTAAGAGAGCTATTTTCAGGCAGTCTGTACATGCTAGTGACTTAGCAGTTCTCCTCCCAACTGTTTAATTTTCTCTGGCCTTATACCACCACCACCACCCCCCCCCCCTCCCCCACCACCCCCCAAAACATCAGATTGTGCCATTGGTCTTAATATTGTCAAAATATCAAATTCAAACTTGATTGGAGGTTAGTATCTTAATTTAAACTGATTGGCCGAATTTGAATTTGTTTTGTTACACAGCAACCCAGGTACTGCTATCTACTGAACCAAAAGTTACATTGTGTGCCTCTCTAAGTCCTTCAACTCTCTTAAAAGTACAGTACACCACATCTTCATAACACTCGGTAAAATAAGCACCGTGGCACAGTGAAATCAACATTTCTAGTTCCCAGAATGACGGCATTTACTTGCAATCTGTTTTAGATAGCTCCAAATTGCATAACTCAGTGAGATGTACACATCTCTACATTAAAACCAATATTTGTAGCAACGTTATCCAAAAGCTGCTGGGGATGATGCAAAAGTGCGCAAATCAGTGGGGGAAAGAAAAACATCACTGCAGATTTCAATCAGCACTTGTATCAATGTTTTCAGAAATGCTGGCATGATCTTAATTCTGCCCTTGATGATGTGCAAGTGCACAACAAGGGGGGGTTGGAGATGGAGGGTTTCCACTTTCAGACCAACACTTCCAGTGTGCTGGCGTGTTTGTACAGTCAGTTTCAGCATAGCTCAGTGAGATAAAGGCCTTTGCATATTGAAAGCAACATTCTCCAAAATACTGGCATGCTCTTCAACTCTGATGAAGAAGTAATCTGACTGCCTAGCTCAGCGTGATCGCACCTTTGCACAGTGCAATTGACACTTCCAGCAAAAGGTTTCCAACGTATTGGCATATTCTTAAATCCTTGCACGTGAAAATCAATACTTGCAGCAAAGTTCTTGGCGTATCCTTAATATCTATCAGTGAAGTTCTTAATATCGATAGTCAATATTCTATATATCTATAGGTGATGTTCTTAATATCGATAGTCAATGGTAAAAATCACACAACACCAGGTTAGAGTCCAACAGGTTTATTTGGAAGCACTAGCTGTCAGAGTGCTGCTCTTTCATCGGGTGGTTGTGGAGTACACAGTTGTAAGACACAGAATTTACAGCAAAAGTTTAGAGTGTGATGTAACTGAAATTATACTCTGAAAAATACCTTGATTGTTTGTTGAGGCTTTCACTTGGTCGAATACCATGATAGTTTCACTTCTTTCGTAACCATGCCCTCCGATCTCATACTCCACAACCACCTGATGAAGGAGCAGCGCTCCGAAAGTTAGTGCTTCCAATTAAACCTGTTGGACTCTAACCTGGAGTTGTGTGATTTGTAACTTTGTCCACCCCAGTCCAAACCCGGCATCTCCAAATCATCGATAGTCAATGTTGCTAATATCTATAGTTGATGTGTTTAATATCTATGGTCCTTTAGAGTAGTGAGGGAAGGGTTTTGCCAACTCCTCCCACTGGTGGGTCCACACTGGGGAGAGACCGTTCTCCTGTCTCGAGTGGGGTCAGAGCTCCACATCTTTATTTAGATTCCCTCCAGTGTGGAAACAGGCCTTTCGGTCCAACAAGTCCACACCGACCCTCCGAAGAACAACCCACCCATTATCCTGCAACTTGCAGAGGCACCAGCATTCCCATAAGACTATAAGACATAGGAGTGGAAGTAAGGCCATTCGGCCCATCGAGTCCACTCTGCCATTCAATCATGGCTGATGGGCACTTCAACTCCACCTATCCGCAGTCTCCCCGTAGCCCTTAATTCCCCGAGACAGATTCCCGACCAGATTCCATCAGTGAGACAGCTATGGGTCACTCCCAGCATTCCCAACAGGATTCCATCAGTGAGACAGCTATGGGTCACTCCCAGCATTCCCAAACGGGATTCCGTCAGTGATCCAGCTACGGGTCACTCCCAGCATTCCCAAACGGGATTCCATCAGTGACACAGCTATGGGTCACTCCCAGCATTCCCAACAGGATTCCATCAGTGAGACAGCTATGGGTCACTCCCAGCATTCCCAAACGGGATTCCATCAGTGACCCAGCTAGGGTCACTCCCAGCATTCCCAAACGGGATTCCGTCAGTGACCCAGCTATGGGTCACTCCCAGCATTCCCAAACGGGATTCCATCAGTGACACAGCTATGGGTCACTCCCAGCATTCCCAACAGGATTCCATCAGTGAGACAGCTATGGGTCACTCCCAGCATTCCCAAACGGGATTCCATCAGTGACCCAGCTACGGGTTACTCCCAGTATTCCCAAATGGGATTCCGTCAGTGACCCAGCTACGGGTCACTCCCAGCATTCCCAAATGGGATTCCATCAGTGACCCAGCTACGGGTTACTCCCAGCATTCCCAAACGGGATTCCGTCAGTGACCCAGCTACGGGTCACTCCCAGCATTCCCAAACGGGATTCCGTCAGTGACCCAGCTACGGGTCACTCCCAGCATTCCCAAACGGGATTCCATCAGTGACCCAGCTATGGGTCACTCCCAGCATTCCCAAACGGGATTCCATCAGTGAGACAGCTATGGGTCACTCCCAGCATTCCCAACAGGATTCCGTCAGTGACCCAGCTACGGGTCACTCCCAGCATTCCCAAACGGGATTCCGTCAGTGACCCAGCTATGGGTCACTCCCAGCATTCCCAACAGGATTCCGTCAGTGACACAGCTATGGGTCACTCCCAGCATTCCCAAACGGGATTCCATCAGTGACCCAGCTACGGGTCACTCCCAGCATTCCCAAACGGGATTCCATCAGTGAGACAGCTACGGGTCACTCCCAGCATTCCCAAACGGGATTCCATCAGTGACCCAGCTATGGGTCACTCCCAGCATTCCCAAACGGGATTCCGTCAGTGACCCAGCTACGGGTCACTCCCAGCATTCCCAAACAGGATTCCGTCAGTGACCCAGCTACGGGTCACTCCCAGCATTCCCAAACGGGATTCCGTCAGTGACCCAGCTACGGGTCACTCCCAGCATTCCCAAACGGGATTCCGTCAGTGACCCAGCTACGGGTCACTCCCAGCATTCCCAAACGGGATTCCGTCAGTGACCCAGCTACAGGTCACTCCCAGCATTCCCAAACGGGATTCCATCAGTGAGACAGCTATGGGTCACTCCCAGCATTCCCAACAGGATTCCGTCAGTGACCCAGCTACGGGTCACTCCCAGCATTCCCAAACGGGAATCCGTCAGTGACCCAGCTACGGGTCACTCCCAGCATTCCCAAACGGGATTCCATCAGTGACCCAGCTACAGGTCACTCCCAGCATTCCCAACAGGATTCCGTCAGTGACCCAGCTACGGGTCACTCCCAGCATTCCCAAACGGGATTCCATCAGTGACCCAGCTATGGGTCACTCCCAGCATTCCCAACAGGATTCCGTCAGTGACCCAGCTATGGGTCACTCCCAACATTCCCAACAGGATTCCAACAGTGACCCAGCTATGGGTCACTCCCAGCACACTACCTCCTGCTCACTCTCACAGTGGGTGCCTTCGGACAGGGGGTGGGCTATTTTTGATTTCTGCTGGACTCCTCTCCCTCCACCGCTCCCACCCCTCCCAACCCCATGGTGCCTCAGTGGTTAGCCCTGCTGCCTCACGGCGCCAGGGACCCAGGTTCAACTCCCGCCTCGGGGCGACTCTCTGTGTGGAGTTTTGCACGTTCTCCCCGTGTCTGTGTGGGTATTGTCCGGGTACCCCTGTTTCCTCCCACAGTCCAAAGATGTGCAGGTTAGGGTGGATTGGCCGTGCTACATTGTCCCATGGTGCCCAGTGATGTGCAGGTTAGGGTGGATTGGCCGTGCTAAATTGCCTATAGTGTTCAGGTATGTGTTGTTTCGGTGCATTGGTCAGGGGTAAATATAGGGGAGGGGAATGAGTCTGGATGGGTTACTCTTCAGAGGGTCAGTGTGGACCAGGGAATCTATGATACTTTGAGCTTTATTTCCAGTGGGTGTTTCTGCTCATTGAGTCAGTGGCTGCAAGTTCCCAATGAAAAGATCCGCACCAACGTAAGACCGCAAGACCATCGGAGCAGAAGTTAGGCCATTCGGCCAATCGAGTCTGTCCGCCATTTGTTAGAGACAACTAAAAACTGCAAATGCTGGAATCCAAGATGTACAGGCAGGAGGCTGGGGGAACACAGCAAGGCAGGCAGCATCAGGAGGGACAGGCAGGAGGCTGGAGGAACACAGCAAGGCAGGCAGCATCAGGAGGGACAGGCAGGAGGCTGGGGGAACACAGCAAGGCAGGCAGCATCAGGAGGGACAGGCAGGAGGCTGGGGGAACACAGCAAGGCAGGCAGCATCAGGAGGGACAGGCAGGAGGCTGGGGGAACACAGCAAGGCAGGCAGCATCAGGAGGGACAGGCAGGAGGCTGGGGGAACACAGCAAGGCAGGGGGCATCAGGAGGGACAGGCAGGAGGCTGGGGGAACACAGCAAGGCAGGCAGCATCAGGAGGGACAGGCAGGAGGCTGGAGGAACACAGCAAGGCAGGCAGCATCAGGAGGGACAGGCAGGAGGCTGGAGGAACACAGCAAGGCAGGCAGCATCAGGAGGGACAGGCAGGAGGCTGGGGGAACACAGCAAGGCAGGCAGCATCAGGAGGGACAGGGAGGAGGCTGGGGGAACACAGCAAGGCAGGCAGCATCAGGAGGGACAGGCAGGAGGCTGGAGGAACACAGCAAGGCAGGCAGCATCAGGAGGGACAGGGAGGAGGCTGGGGGAACACAGCAAGGCAGGCAGCATCAGGAGGGACAGGCAGGAGGCTGGGGGAACACAGCAAGGCAGGCAGCATCAGGAGGGACAGGCAGGAGGCTGGGGGAACACAGCAAGGCAGGGGGCATCAGGAGGGACAGGCAGGAGGCTGGGGGGACACAGCAAGGCAGGCAGCATCAGGAGGGACAGGCAGGAGGCTGGGAGAACACAGCAAGGCAGGGGGCATCAGGAGGGACAGGCAGGAGGCTGGAGGAACACAGCAAGGCAGGCAGCATCAGGAGGGACAGGCAGGAGGCTGGGGGAACACAGCAAGGCAGGCAGCATCAGGAGGGACAGGCAGGAGGCTGGGGGAACACAGCAAGGCAGGCAGCATCAGGAGGGACAGGCAGGAGGCTGGGGGAACACAGCAAGGCAGGGGGCATCAGGAGGGACAGGCAGGAGGCTGGGGGAACACAGCAAGGCAGGCAGCATCAGGAGGGACAGGCAGGAGGCTGGGGGAACACAGCAAGGCAGGCAGCATCAGGAGGGACAGGCAGGAGGCTGGGGGAACACAGCAAGGCAGGCAGCAGGTGGAGAGGTCGATGTTTCAGGTGTAACCCTTTGTCAGCACTGAAGGAAGGTTCGACCCGAAATGTTGAGTTTCCTATCAGAAAAGGTTCACAAGGATGTTGTCAGGGTTGGAGGGTTTGAGCTACAGGGAGAGGCTGAACAGGCTGGGGCTGTTTTCCCTGGAGCGTCGGAGGCTGAGGGGTGACCTTATAGAGGTTTACAAAATCATGAGGGACATGGATAGGATAAATAGGCAAAGTCTTTTCCCTGGGGTCGGGGAGTCCAGAACTAGGCGGCACGGTGACACAGTGGTTAGCACTGCTGCCTCACAGTGCCAGAGACCTGGGTTCAGTTCCCGCCTCAGGCGACTGACTGTGTGGAGTTTGCACGTTCTCCCCGTGTCTGCGTGGGTTTCCTCCGGGTGCTCCGGTTTCCTCCCACAGTCCAAAGATGTGCAGGCCAGGTGAATTGGCCATGCTAAATTGCCCGTAGTGTTTGGTAAGGGGTAAATGTAGGGGTAGGGGTAGGGGTATGGGTGGGTTGCACTTTGGCGGGTCGGTGTGGACTTGTTGGGCCGAAGAGCCTGTTTCCACACTGTAAACTAATCTAATCTAATCTAATCTAGAGGGCATAGGTTTAGGGTGAGAGGGGAAAGATATAAAAGAGACCTAAGGGGCAATGTTTTCACACAGAGGGTGGTGCGTGTATGGAATGAGCTGCCAGAGGAAGTGGTGAAGGCTGGTACAATTGCAACATTTAAAAGGCATTTGGATGGGTATATGAATAGGAAGGGTTTGGAGTGCTGGCAAATGGGACCAGACTTACAGAGGATATCAGGTGGGCATGGATGTGTTGGACTGAGAAGTGTATTTCCTTACTGTATATCTCTATGTCTGCTTGATAACAGATACTTTATTTCTGATGGTGTGAACATTGTTGTAAATCAGAACTGGGCAGTAATCGTTCCATGTAAGGGAGAAAGTGCCCTCAGGTCGGACACTCTATGGATCCTGGGAGAGCCCTATTTGTGGTTTACTTCCAAATGTACACACATGAAGCACAAGCACCTATTTATTTCTACTTTTGTTTCATTTTTCTTGTTCGATTCCCTGCGATGACTTACACTCTGTGTCGGGATGGTTGACAGCCTGGGAGATTGTGGGTTGCGTCTGGATTGACTGAATGATTTATTGTTCTGCTCAAAGCTTCAGCAGAAATCCAGCAGAGTTGAGAACAGACCGACATCTTACTCTGTGGGAGCAGGGAGATCAACATGAGGACAGAGAAACCAGGCCCTGAAATCCGAGCTGACACCAGGCTCCACTATGATCAGTGCTTTGATGAGCAGTGCCAACCCTCTACCTTTACCGAGCTTCCCATTGGGCCAAACCCTCGATATTCAGGATCCAATCCTTGTCACCCTGAAGGCAGGTCTCTGTAAGGAATCTCAGATTATAATTATTCTCTTCAATGTGCGCAGTCGATTCATTCACTTTTGTTACAACGCAGCAGACATTCAGACACACCGTTTTCAGTTTCAATTTGTGTGATCTTCACAATCCAGTTTCGATTGCTGGTATATTTACTCTCCTTGTCCCTTTCTCTCATTCTCTGATCTTCATTTCCCACATCACTACATTGCTCACCAGTCTTGATTTGGATTGGCCATGCTAAGTTGTCCCACAGTGCCCAGGGATGTGCAGGTTAGGGTGGTTTGGCCGTGCTAAGTTGTCCCACAGTGCCCAGGGATGTGCAGGTTAGGGTGGATTGGCCATGCTAAGTTGTCCCATAGTGCCCAGGGATGTGCAGGTTAGGGTGGATTGGCTGTGCTAACTTATCCATAGTGCCCAGGGATGTGCAGGTTAGGGTGGATTGGCCATGCTAAGTTGTCCCAGAGTGCCCAGGGATGTGCAGGTTAGGGTGGATTGGCCATGCTAAGTTGTCCCATAGTTGCCCAGGGATGTGCAGGTTAGGATGGATTGGCCATGCTAAATTGTCCCATAGTTGCCCAGGGATGTGCAGGTTACAGTGGATTGGCCGTGCTAACTTACCCATAGTGCCCAGGGATGTGCAGGTTAGGGTGGATTGGCTGTGCTAACTTACCCATAGTGCCCAGGGATGTACAGATTAGGGTAGATTGGCCGTGTTAAATTGTCCCATAGTGCCCAGGGATGTGCAGGTTAGGGTGGATTGGCCGTGCTAAATTATCCCATCGTGTTCAGGGATGTGCAGGTTAGGGTGGATTGGCCGTGCTAAATTGTCCCATAGTGCCCAGGGATGTGCAGGTTAGGGTGGATTGGCCATGCTAAATTGTCCCATAGTGTCCAGGGATGTGCAGGTTAGGGTGGATTGGCCGTGCTAAATTGTCCCATAGTGCCCAGGGATGTGCAGGTTAGGGTGGATTGGCCATGCTAAATTGTCCCATAGTGTCCAGGGATGTGCAGGTTAGGGTGGATTGGCCATGCTAAATTGTCCCATAGTGCCCAGGGATGTGCAGGTTAGGGTGGATTGGCCATGCTAAATTGTCCCATAGTGCCCAGGGATGTGCAGGTTAGGGTGGATTGGCCATGCTAAATTGTCCCATAGTGCCCAGGGATGTGCAGGTTAGGGTGGATTGGCCGTGCTAAATTGTCCCATAGTGTCCAGGGATGTGCAGGTTAGGGTGGATTAGCCGTGCTAAATTGTCCCATAGTGTCCAGGGATGTGCAGGTTAGGGTGGATTAGCCATGCTAAATTGTCCCATAGTGCCCAGGGATGTGCAGGTTATGGTGGATTAGCCGTGCTAAATTGTCCCATAGTGCCCAGGGATGTGTAGGTTAGGGTGGATTGGCCGTGCTAAATTGTCCCATAGTGTCCAGGGATGTGCAGGTTATGGTGGATTAGCCGTGCTAAATTGTCCCATAGTGTCCAGGGATGTGCAGGTTATGGTGGATTGGTCATGCTAAATTGTCCCATAGTGCCCAGGGATGTGCAGGTTAGGGTGGATTGGCCGTGTTAAATTGTCCCATAGTGCCCAGGGATGTGCAGGTTAGGGTGGATTGGCCGTGCTAAATTGTCCCATAGTGCCCAGGGATGTGCAGGTTAGGGTGGATTGGCCGTGCTAAATTGTCCCATAGTGCCCAGGGATGTGCAGGTTAGGGTGGATTAGCCGTGCTAAATTGTCCTGTAGTGCCCAGGGATATGCAGGTTAGGGTGGATTGGCCGTGCTAAATCTGTATGGTCTGGGAGATGATGGTTTGGTGATGGGGGGGGTGGGGTCATGGTCGAGGGGGCAGTAGGAAGAGGTGTCCTCGAGTTCACGTTTGGCTTCAGCGGCGTAGAGGTCAGTGCGCCAGACTACCACTGTGCTCCCTTTATCCGCTGGCTTGATGGTGAGGTTGGGATTGGAGCAGAGGGATTGGAGGGCTGCGCGTTGTGAGGGTGAGAGGTTGGAGTGGGGGTGGGAGGGTCGACAGGTTGAGGCGGTTAATGTCCCTGGCGGCAGTTGGAGATGAAGAGGTCGAGGGCAGGTAATGGGCCAGCGCGGGGTGTCCAGGGGGATGGAGTGTGTTGGAAGGTTCTGTTTTTGTTGCTGATATCGGGGAGGCGATGGGAGTGCGAGGTCGGAGGGTCGGAGGGAGTGTGTGGACGGAGGGAGTGCGAGGTCGGAGGGTCGGAGGGAGTGTGTGGACGGAGGGTCAGAGGGAGTGAGGACGGAGGGTCAGAGGGAGTGAGGTCGGTGTTTTGGTGGATATTTGATCCCAGACGGAGGTCACGTTCGGGGGGTCAGAGGTTCGATGCTGCCAGGGGCCCATCACTGCATCGGAGTTCAATCCAAACCGACAATGAACACACTCCCTCCGTCCTCACTCCCTCTGACCCTCCGTCCTCACTCCCTCTGACCCTCCGTCCTCACTCCCTCTGACCCTCCGTCCTCGCACTCCCTCTGACCCTCCGTCCTCACACTCCCTCTGACCCTCCGTCCTCACTCCCTCTGACCCTCCGTCCTCGCACTCCCTCTGACCCTCCGTCCTCACTCCCTCCGTCCACACACTCCCTCCGACCCTCCGTCCTCGCACTCCCTCCGACCCTCCGTCCTCACTCCCTCTGACCCTCCGTCCTCACTCCCTCCGACCCTCCGTCCTCACTCCCTCCGTCCCTCTGACCTCACTCCCTCCGACCCTCCGTCCTCACTCCCTCCGACCCTCCGTCCTCACTCCCTCCGACCCTCCGACCTCACTCCCTCCGACCCTCCGTCCTCACTCCCTCCGACCCTCCGTCCTCGCACTCCCTCCGACCCTCCGTCCTCACACCCTCCAACCCTCCGTCCTCACTCCCTCCGACCCTCCGTCCTCACTCCCTCTGACCCTCCGTCCTCACACCCTCCGACCCTCCGTCCTCACTCCCTCTGACCCTCCGTCCTCACTCCCTCCGACCCTCCGACCTCACACTCCCTCCGTCCTCACACCCTCCGACCCTCCGTCCTCACTCCCTCCGACCCTCCGTCCTCACTCCCTCTGACCCTCCGTCCTCACTCCCTCCGACCCTCCGTCCTCACTCCATCCGACCCTCCGTCCTCACTCCCTCCGACCCTCCGTCCTCACACTCCCTCCGACCCTCCGTCCTCACTCCCTCCGACCATCCGTCCTCACTCCCTCCGACCCTCCGACCTCACACTCCCTCCGACCCTCCGACCTCACACTCCCTCCGACCCTCCGTCCTCACTCCCACCGTCCTCACTCCCTCCGACCCTCCGTCCTCACTCCCTCCGACCCTCCGTCCTCACTCCCTCCGACCCTCCGTCCTCACACTCCCTCCGACCATCCGTCCTCACTCCCTCCGACCCTCCGACCTCACACTCCCTCCGACCCTCCGACCTCACACTCCCTCCGACCCTCCGTCCTCACTCCCTCTGTCCTCACTCCCTCCGACCCTCCGTCCTCACACCCTCCAACCCTCCGTCCTCACTCCCTCCGTCCTCTCTCCCTCCGACCCTCCGTCCTCACACCCTCCGACCCTCCGTCCTCACTCCCTCCGTCCTCACTCCCTCCGACCCTCCGTCCTCACTCCCTCCGACCCTCCGTCCTCACTCCCTCCGACCTCACTCCCTCCGACCCTCCGTCCTCACTCCCTCCGACCCTCCGTCCTCACTCCCTCCGACCCTCCGACCTCACTCCCTCCGTCCTCACTCCCTCCGACCCTCCGTCCTCACTCCCTCCGACCCTCCGTCCTCACTCCCTCCGACCTTCCGTCCTCACTCCCTCCGATCCTCCCTCCTCACTCCCTCCGACCCTCCGTCCTCACTCCCTCCGACCCTCCGTCCTCACACCCTCCGACCCTCCGTCCTCACTCCCTCCGTCCTCACTCCCTCCGACCCTCCGTCCTCACTCCCTCCGTCCTCACTCCCTCCGACCCTCCGTCCTCACTCCCTCTGTCCTCACTCCCTCCGACCCTCCGTCCTCACTCCCTCCGTCCTCACTCCCTCCGACCCTCCGTCCTCACTCCCTCCGACCCTCCAACCTCACTCCCTCTGACCCTCCGTCCTCACTCCCTCCGACCCTCCGACCTCACTCCCTCCGTCCTCACTCCCTCCGACCCTCCGTCCTCACTCCCTCCGACCCTCCGACCTCACTCCCTCCGTCCTCATTCCCTCCGACCCTTCGTCCTCACTCCCTCCGTCCTCACTCCCTCCGACCTCACTCCCGCCGACCCTCATCCTCACACTCCCTCCGACCCTCCGACCTCACTCCCTCCGACCCTCCGTCCTCACTCTCCCTCCGACCCTCCGTCCTCCATCCCTCCGACCTCACTCCCTCCGACCCTCCGTCCTCACTCCCTCTGACCCTCCTTCCTCACTCCCTCCGTCCCTCTGACCTCACTCCCTCCGACCCTCCGTCCTCACTCCCTCCGACCCTCCGTCCTCACTCCCTCTGACCCTCCGTCCTCACTCCCTCCGTCCACACACTCCCTCCGACCCTCCGTCCTCGCACTCCCTCCGACCCTCCTTCCTCACTCCCTCCGTCCCTCTGACCTCACTCCCTCCGTCCCTCCGACCTCACTCCCTCCGACCCTCCGTCCTCACTCTCCCTCCGACCCTCCGTCCACACACTCCCTCCGACCCTCCGTCCTCGCACTCCCTCCGACCCTCCGTCCTCACTCCCTCCGACCCTCCTCACACTCCCTCCGACCCTCCGTCCTCACTCCCTCCGACCCTCCATCCTCACTCCCTCCGACCCTCCGTCCTCACTCCCTCCGATCCTCCGTCCTCACTCCCTCCGTCCTCACTCTCTCCGACCCTCCGTCCTCACTCCCTCCGTCCTCACTCCCTCCGACCCTCCTCACACTCCCTCCGACCCTCCGTCCTCACTCCCTCCGACCCTCCATCCTCACTCCCTCCGACCCTCCGTCCTCACTCCCTCCGATCCTCCGTCCTCACTCCCTCCGTCCTCACTCTCTCCGACCCTCCGTCCTCACTCCCTCCGTCCTCACTCCCTCCGACCCTCCGTCCTCACTCCCTCCGTCCTCACTCCCTCCGACCCTCCGACCTCACTCCCTCCGACCCTCCGTCCTCACTCCCTCCGACCCTCCGACCTCACTCCCTCCGTCCTCACTCCCTCCGACCCTCCGTCCTCACTCCCTCCGACCCTCCGACCTCACTCCCTCCGTCCTCATTCCCTCCGACCCTTCGTCCTCACTCCCTCCGTCCTCACTCCCTCCGTCCTCACTCCCTCCGACCCTCCGTCCTCGCACTCCCTCCGACCCTCCGTCCTCACACTCCCTCCGACCCTCCGTCCTCACACTCCCTCCGTCCCTCCGAACTCACTCCCTCCAACCCTCCGTCCTCACTCCCTCCGTCCCTCCGACCTCACCCCCTCCGACACTCCGTCCTCACTCCCTCTGACCCTCCTTCCTCACTCCCTCCGTCCCTCTGACCTCACTCCCTCCGACCCTCCGTCCTCACTCCCTCCGACCCTCCGTCCTCACTCCCTCTGACCCTCCGTCCTCACTCCCTCCGTCCACACACTCCCTCCGACCCTCCGTCCACACACTCCCTCCGACCCTCCGTCCTCGCACTCCCTCCGACCCTCCGTCCTCACACTCCCTCCGTCCCTCCGACCTCACTCCCTCTGACCCTCCGTCCTCACTCTCCCTCCGACCCTCCGTCCACACACTCCCTCCGACCCTCCGTCCTCGCACTCCCTCCGACCCTCCGTCCTCACTCCCTCCGACCCTCCTCACACTCCCTCCGACCCTCCGTCCTCACTCCCTCCGACCCTCCGTCCTCACTCCCTCCGACCCTCCATCCTCACTCCCTCCGACCCTCCATCCTCACTCCCTCCGACCCTCCGTCCTCACTCCCTCCGATCCTCCGTCCTCGCACTCCCTCCGACCCTCCGTCCTCACTCCCTCCGATCCTCCGTCCTCACACTCCCTCCAACCCTCTGTCCTCACTCCCTCCGACCCTCCGTCCTCACTCCCTCCGTCCACACTCTCTCCGACCCTCCGTCCTCACTCTCTCCGACCCTCCGTCCTCACTCCCTCCGTCCTCACTCTCTCCGACCCTCCGTCCTCACTCCCTCCGTCCTCACTCTCTCCGACCCTCCGTCCTCACTCCCTCCGTCCTCACTCCCTCCGTCCTCACACTCTCTCCGACCCTCCGTCCTCACTCCCTCCGTCCTCACTCTCTCCGACCCTCCGTCCTCACTCCCTCCGTCCTCACTCCCTCCGACCTCACTCCATCCGACCCTCCGTCCGCACACTCCCTCCGACCTCACTCCATCCGTCCTCACTCCCTCCGACCTCACTCCATCCGACGCTCCGTCCTCACACTCCCTCCGACCCTCCGTCCTCACTCCCTCCGAACCTCCGTCCTCACACTCCCTACGATCCTCCGTCCTCGCACTCCCTCCGACCCTCCGTCCTCACACTCTCTCCGACCCTCCGTCCACACACTCCCTCCGACCCTCCGTCCTCACTCCCTCCGATCCTCGGTCCTCACACTCCCTCCAACCCTCCGTTCTCACTCCCTCCGTCCTCACTCCCTCCAACCCTCCGTCCTCACACTCCCTCCGACCCTCCGTCCTCACTCCCTCCGTCCATCCGTCCTCACTCCCTCCGACCCTCCGTCCTCACACTCCCTCCGACCCTCCGTCCTCACTCCCTCCGACCCTCCGTCCTCACTCCCTCCGTCCTCACTCTCTCCGACCCTCCGTCCTCACTCCCTCCGTTCTCACTCCCTCCGACCATCTGTCTTCACACTCCCTCCGACCCTCCGTCCTCACTCCCTCCGTCCCTCCGTCCTCACTCCCTCCGACCCTCCATCCTCACACTCCCTCCGGCACTCCGTACTCACTCCCTCCGGCCCTCCGTCCTCACTCCCTCCGACCCTCCGTCCTCGCACTCCCTCCGACCCTCTGTCCTCACTCCCTCCGACCCTCTGTCCTCACTCCCTCCGACCCTCCGTCCTCACTCCCTCTAACCCTCCGTCCTCACTCCCTCCGACCCTCCGTCCTCACTCCCTCTGACCCTCCGTCCTCACACTCCCTCCGACCCTCCGTCCTCACTCCCTCTGACCCACCGTCCTCACTCCCTCCGACCCTCCGTCCTCACTCCATCCGACCCTCTGTCCTCACACTCCCTCCGACCCTCCGTCCTTACTCCCTCCAACCCTCCGTCCTCGCACTCCCTCCGACCCTCCGTCCTCACACTCCCTCCAACCCTCCATCCTCACACACCCTCCGACCCTCCATTCTCACACTCCCTCCGTCCTCACACTCCCTCCGACCCTCCGTCCTCACTCCCTCCGTCCCTCCGTCCTCACTCCCTCCGACCCTCCGTCCTCACACTCCCTCCGACCCTCCGTCCTCACTCCCTCCGTCCCTCCGTCCTCACTCCCTCCGACCCTCCGTCCTCACACTCCCTCCGTCCTCACTCCCTCCGACCCTCCGTCCTCACTCCCTCCGACCCTCCGTCCTCACACCCTCCGACCCTCCGTCCTCACTCCCTCCGACCCTCCATTCTCACACTCCCTCCGACTCTCCGTCCACACACTCCCTCCGAGCCTCCGTCCTCACACTCCCTCCGACCCTCCATCCTCACTCCCTCCGACCCTCTGTCCTCGCACTCCCTCCGACCCTCCGTCCTTACACTCCCTCCGACCCTCCATCCTCACTCCCTCCAACCCTCCGTTCTCACACTCCCTCCGACCCTCCCTCCTCACTCCCTCCGACCCTCCGTCCTCACTCCCTCCGACCCTCCGTCCTCACTCCCTCCGACCCTCCGTCCTCACTCCCTCCGTCCCTCCGTCCTCACTCTCTCCGACCCTCCGTCCTCACACTCCCTCCGATCCTCCGTCCTCACTCCCTCCGACCCTCCGTCCTCGCACTCCCTCCGACCCTCCGTCTTCACACTCCCTCCGACCCTCCGTCCTCACTCCCTCCGACCCTCCGACCTCACACTCCCTCCGACCCTCCGTCCTCACTCCCTCCGTCCCTCCGTTCTCACACTCCCTCCGACCCTCCGTCCTCACTCCCTCCGACCCTCCGTCCTCACACTCCCTCCGACCCTCCGTCCTCACTCCCTCCGACCCTCCGTCCTCACTCCCTCCGTCCTCACTCTCTCCGACCCTCCGTCCTCACTCCCTCCGTCCTCACTCCCTCCGACCATCTGTCTTCACACTCCCTCCGACCCTCCGTCCTCACTCCCTCCGTCCCTCCGTCCTCACTCCCTCCGACCCTCCATCCTCACACTCCCTCCGGCACTCCGTACTCACTCCCTCCGGCCCTCCGTCCTCACTCCCTCCAACCCTCCGTTCTCACACTCCCTCCGACCCTCCCTCCTCACTCCCTCCGATACTCCGTCCTCACTCCCTCCGACCCTCCGTCCTCACTCCCTCCGACCCTCCGTCCTCACGCTCCCTCCGACCCTCCGTCCTCACTCCCTCCGACCCTCCGTCCTCACTCCCTCCGACCCTCCGTCCTCACTCCCTCCGTCCCTCCGTCCTCACTCCCTCCGACCCTCCGTCCTCACGCTCCCTCCGACCCTCCGTCCTCACTCCCTCCGACCCTCCGTCCTCACACTCCCTCCGACCCTCCGTCCTCACACTCCCTCCGACCCTCCATCCTCACTCCCTCCAACCCTCCGTTCTCACACTCCCTCCGACCCTCCCTCCTCACTCCCTCCGACCCTCCGTCCTCACACTCCCTCCAACCCTCCGTTCTCACTCCCTCCGTCCTCACTCCCTCCAACCCTCCGTCCTCACACTCCCTCCGACCCTCCGTCCTCACTCTCTCCGTCCCTCCGTCCTCACTCCCTCCGACCCTCCGTCCTCACACTCCCTCCGACCCTCCGTCCTCACTCCCTCCGACCCTCCGTCCTCACTCCCTCCGACCATCTGTCTTCACACTCCCTCCGACCCTCCGTCCTCACTCCCTCCGTCCCTCCGTCCTCACTCCCTCCGACCCTCCATCCTCACACTCCCTCCGGCCCTCCGTACTCACTCCCTCCGGCCCTCCGTCCTCACTCCCACCGACCCTCCGTCCTCGCACTCCCTCCGACCCTCTGTCCTCACACTCCCTCCGACCCTCCGTCCTCACTCCCTCTAACCCTCCGTCCTCACTCCCTCCAACCCTCCGTCCTCGCACTCCCTCCGACCCTCCATCCTCACACACCCTCCGACCCTCCATTCTCACACTCCCTCCGTCCTCACACTCCCTCCGACCCTCCGTCCTCACTCCCTCCGTCCCTCCGTCCTCACTCCCTCCGACCCTCCGTCCTCACACTCCCTCCGGCCCTCCGTCCTCACTCCCTCCGACCCTCCGTCCTCACTCCCTCCGACCCTCTGTCCTCACACTCCCTCCGGCCCTCCGTCCTCACTCCCTCCGACCCTCCTCACACTCCCTCCGACCCTCTGTCCTCACTCCCTCTGACCCTCCGTCCTCACACTCCCTCTGACACTCCGTCCACACACTCCCTCCGACCCTCCGTCCTCACACTCCCTCCGACCCTCCGTCCTCACTCCCTCTGACCCTCCGTCCTCACTCCCTCCGACCCTCCGTCCTCACTCCCTCCGACCCTCCGTCCTCACTCCCTCCGACCCTCCGTCCTCACACTCCCTCCGACCCTCCGTCCTCACTCCCTCCGACCATCCGTCCTCACTCCCTCCGACCCTCCGACCTCACACTCCCTCCGACCCTCCGACCTCACACTCCCTCCGACCCTCCGTCCTCACTCCCACCGTCCTCACTCCCTCCGACCCTCCGTCCTCACTCCCTCCGACCCTCCGTCCTCACTCCCTCCGACCCTCCGTCCTCACACTCCCTCCGACCATCCGTCCTCACTCCCTCCGACCCTCCGACCTCACACTCCCTCCGACCCTCCGACCTCACACTCCCTCCGACCCTCCGTCCTCACTCCCTCTGTCCTCACTCCCTCCGACCCTCCGTCCTCACACCCTCCAACCCTCCGTCCTCACTCCCTCCGTCCTCTCTCCCTCCGACCCTCCGTCCTCACACCCTCCGACCCTCCGTCCTCACTCCCTCCGTCCTCACTCCCGCCAACCCTCCGTCCTCACTCCCTCCGACCCTCCGACCTCACTCCCTCCGTCCTCACTCCCTCCGACCCTCCGTCCTCACTCCCTCCGACCCTCCGTCCTCACTCCCTCCGACCTTCCGTCCTCACTCCCTCCGATCCTCCCTCCTCACTCCCTCCGACCCTCCGTCCTCACTCCCTCCGACCCTCCGTCCTCACACCCTCCGACCCTCCGTCCTCACTCCCTCCGTCCTCACTCCCTCCGACCCTCCGTCCTCACTCCCTCCGTCCTCACTCCCTCCGACCCTCCGTCCTCACTCCCTCTGTCCTCACTCCCTCCGACCCTCCGTCCTCACTCCCTCCGTCCTCACTCCCTCCGACCCTCCGTCCTCACTCCCTCCGACCCTCCAACCTCACTCCCTCTGACCCTCCGTCCTCACTCCCTCCGACCCTCCGACCTCACTCCCTCCGTCCTCACTCCCTCCGACCCTCCGTCCTCACTCCCTCCGACCCTCCGACCTCACTCCCTCCGTCCTCATTCCCTCCGACCCTTCGTCCTCACTCCCTCCGTCCTCACTCCCTCCGACCTCACTCCCGCCGACCCTCATCCTCACACTCCCTCCGACCCTCCGACCTCACTCCCTCCGACCCTCCGTCCTCACTCTCCCTCCGACCCTCCGTCCTCCATCCCTCCGACCTCACTCCCTCCGACCCTCCGTCCTCACTCCCTCTGACCCTCCTTCCTCACTCCCTCCGTCCCTCTGACCTCACTCCCTCCGACCCTCCGTCCTCACTCCCTCCGACCCTCCGTCCTCACTCCCTCTGACCCTCCGTCCTCACTCCCTCCGTCCACACACTCCCTCCGACCCTCCGTCCTCGCACTCCCTCCGACCCTCCGTCCTCACACTCCCTCCGTCCCTCCGACCTCACTCCCTCCGACCCTCCGTCCTCACTCTCCCTCCGACCCTCCGTCCACACACTCCCTCCGACCCTCCGTCCTCGCACTCCCTCCGACCCTCCGTCCTCACTCCCTCCGACCCTCCTCACACTCCCTCCGACCCTCCGTCCTCACTCCCTCCGACCCTCCATCCTCACTCCCTCCGACCCTCCGTCCTCACTCCCTCCGATCCTCCGTCCTCACTCCCTCCGTCCTCACTCTCTCCGACCCTCCGTCCTCACTCCCTCCGTCCTCACTCCCTCCGACCCTCCGTCCTCACTCCCTCCGTCCTCACTCCCTCCGACCCTCCGACCTCACTCCCTCCGACCCTCCGTCCTCACTCCCTCCGACCCTCCGACCTCACTCCCTCCGTCCTCACTCCCTCCGACCCTCCGTCCTCACTCCCTCCGACCCTCCGACCTCACTCCCTCCGTCCTCATTCCCTCCGACCCTTCGTCCTCACTCCCTCCGTCCTCACTCCCTCCGTCCTCACTCCCTCCGACCCTCCGTCCTCGCACTCCCTCCGACCCTCCGTCCTCACACTCCCTCCGACCCTCCGTCCTCACACTCCCTCCGTCCCTCCGACCTCACTCCCTCCAACCCTCCGTCCTCACTCCCTCCGTCCCTCCGACCTCACCCCCTCCGACACTCCGTCCTCACTCCCTCTGACCCTCCTTCCTCACTCCCTCCGTCCCTCTGACCTCACTCCCTCCGACCCTCCGTCCTCACTCCCTCCGACCCTCCGTCCTCACTCCCTCTGACCCTCCGTCCTCACTCCCTCCGTCCACACACTCCCTCCGACCCTCCGTCCACACACTCCCTCCGACCCTCCGTCCTCGCACTCCCTCCGACCCTCCGTCCTCACACTCCCTCCGTCCCTCCGACCTCACTCCCTCTGACCCTCCGTCCTCACTCTCCCTCCGACCCTCCGTCCACACACTCCCTCCGACCCTCCGTCCTCGCACTCCCTCCGACCCTCCGTCCTCACTCCCTCCGACCCTCCTCACACTCCCTCCGACCCTCCGTCCTCACTCCCTCCGACCCTCCGTCCTCACTCCCTCCGACCCTCCATCCTCACTCCCTCCGACCCTCCATCCTCACTCCCTCCGACCCTCCGTCCTCACTCCCTCCGATCCTCCGTCCTCGCACTCCCTCCGACCCTCCGTCCTCACTCCCTCCGATCCTCCGTCCTCACACTCCCTCCAACCCTCTGTCCTCACTCCCTCCGACCCTCCGTCCTCACTCCCTCCGTCCACACTCTCTCCGACCCTCCGTCCTCACTCTCTCCGACCCTCCGTCCTCACTCCCTCCGTCCACACTCTCTCCGACCCTCCGTCCTCACTCTCTCCGACCCTCCGTCCTCACTCTCTCCGACCCTCCGTCCTCACTCCCTCCGTCCTCACTCCCTCCGTCCTCACACTCTCTCCGACCCTCCGTCCTCACTCCCTCCGTCCTCACTCTCTCCGACCCTCCGTCCTCACTCCCTCCGTCCTCACTCCCTCCGACCTCACTCCATCCGACCCTCCGTCCGCACACTCCCTCCGACCTCACTCCATCCGTCCTCACTCCCTCCGACCTCACTCCATCCGACGCTCCGTCCTCACACTCCCTCCGACCCTCCGTCCTCACTCCCTCCGAACCTCCGTCCTCACACTCCCTACGATCCTCCGTCCTCGCACTCCCTCCGACCCTCCATTCTCACACTCCCTCCGACTCTCCGTCCACACACTCCCTCCGAGCCTCCGTCCTCACACTCCCTCCGACCCTCCATCCTCACTCCCTCCGACCCTCTGTCCTCGCACTCCCTCCGACCCTCCGTCCTTACACTCCCTCCGACCCTCCATCCTCACTCCCTCCAACCCTCCGTTCTCACACTCCCTCCGACCCTCCCTCCTCACTCCCTCCGACCCTCCGTCCTCACTCCCTCCGACCCTCCGTCCTCACTCCCTCCGACCCTCCGTCCTCACTCCCTCCGTCCCTCCGTCCTCACTCTCTCCGACCCTCCGTCCTCACACTCCCTCCGACCCTCCGTCCTCACTCCCTCCGACCCTCCGTCCTCGCACTCCCTCCGACCCTCCGTCTTCACACTCCCTCCGACCCTCCGTCCTCACTCCCTCCAACCCTCCGACCTCACACTCCCTCCGACCCTCCGTCCTCACTCCCTCCGTCCCTCCGTTCTCACACTCCCTCCGACCCTCCGTCCTCACTCCCTCCGACCCTCCGTCCTCACACTCCCTCCGACCCTCCGTCCTCACTCCCTCCGACCCTCCGTCCTCACTCCCTCCGTCCTCACTCTCTCCGACCCTCCGTCCTCACTCCCTCCGTCCTCACTCCCTCCGACCATCTGTCTTCACACTCCCTCCGACCCTCCGTCCTCACTCCCTCCGTCCCTCCGTCCTCACTCCCTCCGACCCTCCATCCTCACACTCCCTCCGGCACTCCGTACTCACTCCCTCCGGCCCTCCGTCCTCACTCCCTCCAACCCTCCGTTCTCACACTCCCTCCGACCCTCCCTCCTCACTCCCTCCGATACTCCGTCCTCACTCCCTCCGACCCTCCGTCCTCACTCCCTCCGACCCTCCGTCCTCACGCTCCCTCCGACCCTCCGTCCTCACTCCCTCCGACCCTCCGTCCTAACTCCCTCCGACCCTCCGTCCTCACTCCCTCCGACCCTCCGTCCTCACTCCCTCCGACCCTCCGTCCTCACACTCCCTCCGACCCTCCGTCCTCACACTCCCTCCGACCCTCCATCCTCACTCCCTCCAACCCTCCGTTCTCACACTCCCTCCGACCCTCCCTCCTCACTCCCTCCGACCCTCCGTCCTCACACTCCCTCCAACCCTCCGTTCTCACTCCCTCCGTCCTCACTCCCTCCAACCCTCCGTCCTCACACTCCCTCCGACCCTCCGTCCTCACTCCCTCCGTCCCTCCGTCCTCACTCCCTCCGACCCTCCGTCCTCACACTCCCTCCGACCCTCCGTCCTCACTCCCTCCGACCCTCCGTCCTCACTCCCTCCGACCATCTGTCTTCACACTCCCTCCGACCCTCCGTCCTCACTCCCTCCGTCCCTCCGTCCTCACTCCCTCCGACCCTCCATCCTCACACTCCCTCCGGCCCTCCGTACTCACTCCCTCCGGCCCTCCGTCCTCACTCCCACCGACCCTCCGTCCTCGCACTCCCTCCGACCCTCTGTCCTCACACTCCCTCCGACCCTCCGTCCTCACTCCCTCTAACCCTCCGTCCTCACTCCCTCCAACCCTCCGTCCTCGCACTCCCTCCGACCCTCCATCCTCACACACCCTCCGACCCTCCATTCTCACACTCCCTCCGTCCTCACACTCCCTCCGACCCTCCGTCCTCACTCCCTCCGTCCCTCCGTCCTCACTCCCTCCGACCCTCCGTCCTCACACTCCCTCCGGCCCTCCGTCCTCACTCCCTCCGACCCTCCGTCCTCACTCCCTCCGACCCTCTGTCCTCACACTCCCTCCGGCCCTCCGTCCTCACTCCCTCCGACCCTCCTCACACTCCCTCCGACCCTCTGTCCTCACTCCCTCTGACCCTCCGTCCTCACACTCCCTCTGACACTCCGTCCACACACTCCCTCCGACCCTCCGTCCTCACACTCCCTCCGACCCTCCGTCCTCACTCCCTCCGACCCTCCGTCCTGACACTCCCTCTGACCCTCCGTCCTCACTCCCTCCGACCCTCCATCCTCACTCCCTCCGACCCTCCGTCCTCACTCCCTCCGACCCTCCGCCCTCGCACTCCCTCCGACCCTCTGTCCTCACACTCCCTCCGTCCCTCCGTCCTCACTCCCTCTAACCCTCCGTCCTCACTCCCTCCGACCCTCGGTCCTCACTCTCTCTGACCCTCCGTCCTCACACTCCCTCCGACCCACCGTCCTCACTCCCTCCGACCCTCTGTCCTCACACTCCCTCCGACCCTCCGTCCTTACTCCCTCCAACCCTCCGTCCTCCACTCCCTCCGACCCTCCGTCCTTACTCCCTCCAACCCTCCGTCCTCGCACTCCCTCCGACCCTCCGTCCTCACACTCCCTCCGACCCTCCATCCTCACACACCCTCCGACCCTCCATTCTCACACTCCCTCCGTCCTCACACTCCCTCCGACCCTCGGTCCTCACTCCCTCCGTCCCTCCGTCCTCACTCCCTCCGACCCTCCGTCCTCACACTCCCTCCGTCCTCACTCCCTCCGACCCTCCGTCCTCACTCCCTCCGACCCTCCGTCCTCACTCCCTCCGACCCTCCATTCTCACACTCCCTCCGACTCTCCGTCCACACACTCCCTCCGAGCCTCCGTTCTCACACTCCCTCCGTCCTCACACTCCCTCCGTCCTCACTCCCTCCGACCCTACGTCCTCACTCCCTCCGACCCTCCGTCCTCACTCCCTCCGACCCTCCATCCTCACTCCCTCCGACCCTCCGTCCTCACACTCCCTCCGACCCTCCATCCTCACTCCCTCCAACCCTCCGTTCTCACACTCCCTCCGACCCTCCCTCCTCACTCCCTCCGACCCTCCGTCCTCACTCCCTCCGACCCTCCGTCCTCACACTCCCTCCGACCCTCCGTCCTCACACTCCCTCCGACCCTCCATCCTCACTCCCTCCAACCCTCCGTCCTCACTCCCTCCGACCCTCCATTCTCACACTCCCTCCGACTCTCCGTCCACACACTCCCTCCGAGCCTCCGTTCTCACACTCCCTCCGTCCTCACACTCCCTCCGTCCTCACTCCCTCCGACCCTCCGTCCTCACTCCCTCCGACCCTCCGTCCTCACTCCCTCCGACCCTCCGTCCTCACTCCCTCCGACCCTCCGTCCTCACACTCCCTCCGACCCTCCATTCTCACACTCCCTCCGACTCTCCGTCCACACACTCCCTCCGACCCTCCGTCCTCACACTCCCTCCGACCCTCCATCCTCACTCCCTCCAACCCTCCGTTCTCACACTCCCTCCGACCCTCCCTCCTCACTCCCTCCGACCCTCCGTCCTCACTCCCTCCGACCCTCCGTCCTCACACTCCCTCCGACCCTCCGTCCTCACTCCCTCCGTCCCTCCGTCCTCACTCTCTCCGACCCTCCGTCCTCACACTCCCTCCGACCCTCCGTCCTCACTCCCTCCGACCCTCCGTCCTCGCACTCCCTCCGACCCTCCGTCTTCACACTCCCTCCGACCCTCCGTCCTCACTCCCTCCGACCCTCCGACCTCACACTCCCTCCGACCCTCCGTCCTCACTCCCTCCGTCCCTCCGTTCTCACACTCCCTCCGACCCTCCGTCCTCACTCCCTCCAACCCTCCGTCCTCGCACTCCCTCCGACCCTCCGTCCTCACACTCCCTCCAACCCTCCGTTCTCACTCCCTCCGTCCTCACTCCCTCCAACCCTCCGTCCTCACACTCCCTCCGACCCTCCGTCCTCACTCCCTCCGTCCCTCCGTCCTCACTCCCTCCGACCCTCCGTCCTCACACTCCCTCCGACCATCGGTCTTCACACTCCCTCCGACCCTCCGTCCTCACTCCCTCCGTCCCTCCGTCCTCACTCCCTCCGACCCTCCGTCCTCACTCCCTCTGACCCTCCGTCCTCACACTCCCTCCGACCCACCGTCCTCACTCCCTCCGACCCTCTGTCCTCACACTCCCTCCGACCCTCCGTCCTCACTCCCTCCAACCCTCCGTCCTCGCACTCCCTCCGACCCTCTGTCCTCACACTCCCTCCGGCCCTCCGTCCTCACTCCCACCGACCCTCCGTCCTCGCACTCCCTCCGACCCTCTGTCCTCACACTCCCTCCGACCCTCCGTCCTCACTCCCTCTAACCCTCCGTCCTCACTCCCTCCGACCCTCCGTCCTCACTCCCTCTGACCCTCTGTCCTCACACTCCCTCCGACCCTCCGTCCTCACTCCCTCCGTCCCTCCGTCCTCACTCCCTCCGTCCCTCCGTCCTCACACTCCCTCCGTCCTCACACTCCCTCCGACCCACCGTCCTCACTCCCTCCGACCCTCTGTCCTCACACTCCCTCCGACCCTCCGTCCTCACTCCCTCCGTCCCTCCGTCCTCACTCCCTCCGACCCTCCGTCCTCACACTCCCTCCGACCCTCCGTCCTCACTCCCTCCGACCCTCCGTCCTCACTCCCTCCGACCATCTGTCTTCACACTCCCTCCGACCCTCCGTCCTCACTCCCTCCGTCCCTCCGTCCTCACTCCCTCCGACCCTCCATCCTCACACTCCCTCCGGCCCTCCATACTCACTCCCTCCGGCCCTCCGTCCTCACTCCCACCGACCCTCCGTCCTCGCACTCCCTCCGACCCTCTGTCCTCACACTCCCTCCGACCCTCCGTCCTCACTCCCTCTAACCCTCCGTCCTCACTCCCTCCGACCCTCCGTCCTCACTCCCTCTGACCCTCCGTCCTCACACTCCCTCCGACCCACCGTCCTCACTCCCTCCGACCCTCTGTCCTCACACTCCCTCCGACCCTCCGTCCTCACTCCCTCCGACCCTCCGTCCTCGCACTCCCTCCGACCCTCCATCCTCACACACCCTCCGACCCTCCATTCTCACACTCCCTCCGTCCTCACACTCCCTCCGACCCTCCGTCCTCACTCCCTCCGTCCCTCCGTCCTCACTCCCTCCGACCCTCCGTCCTCACACTCCCTCCGGCCCTCCGTCCTCACTCCCTCCGACCCTCCGTCCTCACTCCCTCCGACCCTCTGTCCTCACACTCCCTCCGGCGGCCCTCCGTCCTCACTCCCTCCGACCCTCCTCACACTCCCTCCGACCCTCTGTCCTCACTCCCTCTGACCCTCCGTCCTCACACTCCTCTGACACTCCGTCCACACACTCCCTCCGACCCTCCGTCCTCACACTCCCTCCGACCCTCCGTCCTCACTCCCTCCGACCCTCCGTCCTGACACTCCCTCTGACCCTCCGTCCTCACTCCCTCGACCCTCCATCCTCACTCCCTCCGACCCTCCGTCCTCACTCCCCTCCGACCCTCCGTCCTCGCACTCCCTCCGACCCTCTGTCCTCACACTCCCTCCGTCCTCCGTCCTCACTCCCTCTAACCCTCCGTCCTCACTCCCTCCGACCCTCCGTCCTCACTCCCTCTGACCCTCCGTCCTCACACTCCCTCCGACCCACCGTCCTCACTCCCTCCGACCCTCTGTCCTCACACTCCCTCCGACCCTCCGTCCTTACTCCCTCCAACCCTCCGTCCTCGCACTCCCTCCGACCCTCCGTCCTCACACTCCCTCCGACCCTCCATCCTCACACACCCTCCGACCCTCCATTCTCACACTCCCTCCGTCCTCACACTCCCTCCGACCCTCCGTCCTCACTCCCTCCGTCCCTCCGTCCTCACTCCTCCGACCCTCCGTCCTCACACTCCCTCCGTCCTCACTCCCTCCGTGCCTCCGTCCTCACTCCCTCCAACCCTCCGTCCTCACTCCCTCCGACCCTCCATTCTCACACTCCCTCCGACTCTCCGTCCACACACTCCCTCCGAGCCTCCGTTCTCACACTCCCTCCGTCCTCACACTCCCTCCGTCCTCACTCCCTCCGACCCTCCGTCCTCACTCCCTCCGACCCTCCATTCTCACACTCCCTCCGACTCTCCGTCCACACACTCCCTCCGAGCCTCCGTTCTCACACTCCCTCCGTCCTCACACTCCCTCCGTCCTCACTCCCTCCGACCCTCCGTCCTCACTCCCTCCGACCCTCCGTCCTCACTCCCTCCGACCCTCCGTCCTCACACTCCCTCCGACCCTCCATTCTCACACTCCCTCCGACTCTCCGTCCACACACTCCCTCCGACCCTCCGTCCTCACACTCCCTCCGACCCTCCATCCTCACTCCCTCCAACCCTCCGTTCTCACACTCCCTCCGACCCTCCCTCCTCACTCCCTCCGACCCTCCGTCCTCACTCCCTCCGACCCTCCGTCCTCACACTCCCTCCGACCCTCCGTCCTCACTCCCTCCGTCCCTCCGTCCTCACTCTCTCCGACCCTCCGTCCTCACACTCCCTCCGACCCTCCGTCCTCACTCCCTCCGACCCTCCGTCCTCGCACTCCCTCCGACCCTCCGTCTTCACACTCCCTCCGACCCTCCGTCCTCACTCCCTCCGACCCTCCGACCTCACACTCCCTCCGACCCTCCGTCCTCACTCCCTCCGTCCCTCCGTTCTCACACTCCCTCCGACCCTCCGTCCTCACTCCCTCCAACCCTCCGTCCTCGCACACCCTCCGACCCTCCGTCCTCACACTCCCTCCAACCCTCCGTTCTCACTCCCTCCGTCCTCACTCCCTCCAACCCTCCGTCCTCACACTCCCTCCGACCCTCCGTCCTCACTCCCTCCGTCCCTCCGTCCTCACTCCCTCCGACCCTCCGTCCTCACACTCCCTCCGACCATCGGTCTTCACACTCCCTCCGACCCTCCGTCCTCACTCCCTCCGTCCCTCCGTCCTCACTCCCTCCGACCCTCCGTCCTCACTCCCTCTGACCCTCCGTCCTCACACTCCCTCCGACCCACCGTCCTCACTCCCTCCGACCCTCTGTCCTCACACTCCCTCCGACCCTCCGTCCTCACTCCCTCCAACCCTCCGTCCTCGCACTCCCTCCGACCCTCTGTCCTCACACTCCCTCCGGCCCTCCGTCCTCACTCCCACCGACCCTCCGTCCTCGCACTCCCTCCGACCCTCTGTCCTCACACTCCCTCCGACCCTCCGTCCTCACTCCCTCTAACCCTCCGTCCTCACTCCCTCCGACCCTCCGTCCTCACTCCCTCTGACCCTCTGTCCTCACACTCCCTCCGACCCTCCGTCCTCACTCCCTCCGTCCCTCCGTCCTCACTCCCTCCGTCCCTCCGTCCTCACACTCCCTCCGTCCTCACACTCCCTCCGACCCACCGTCCTCACTCCCTCCGACCCTCTGTCCTCACACTCCCTCCGACCCTCCGTCCTCACTCCCTCCGTCCCTCCGTCCTCACTCCCTCCGACCCTCCGTCCTCACACTCCCTCCGACCCTCCGTCCTCACTCCCTCCGACCCTCCGTCCTCACTCCCTCCGACCATCTGTCTTCACACTCCCTCCGACCCTCCGTCCTCACTCCCTCCGTCCCTCCCTCCTCACTCCCTCCGACCCTCCATCCTCACACTCCCTCCGGCCCTCCATACTCACTCCCTCCGGCCCTCCGTCCTCACTCCCTCCGTCCTCGCACTCCCTCCGACCCTCTGTCCTCACACTCCCTCCGACCCTCCGTCCTCACTCCCTCTAACCCTCCGTCCTCACTCCCTCCGACCCTCCGTCCTCACTCCCTCTGACCCTCTGTCCTCACACTCCCTCCGACCCTCCGTCCTCACTCCCTCCGTCCCTCCGTCCTCACTCCCTCCGTCCCTCCGTCCTCACACTCCCTCCGTCCTCACACTCCCTCCGACCCACCGTCCTCACTCCCTCCGACCCTCTGTCCTCACACTCCCTCCGACCCTCCGTCCTCACTCCCTCCGTCCCTCCGTCCTCACTCCCTCCGACCCTCCGTCCTCACACTCCCTCCGACCCCTCCGTCCTCACTCCCTCCGACCCTCCGTCCTCACTCCCTCCGACCATCTGTCTTCACACTCCCTCCGACCCTCCGTCCTCACTCCCTCCGTCCTCCCTCCTCACTCCCTCCGACCCTCCATCCTCACACTCCCTCCGGCCCTCCATACTCACTCCCCTCCGTCCCTCCCTCCTCACTCCTCCGACCCTCCATCCTCACACTCCCTCCGGCCCTCCGTCCTCACTCCCACCGACCCTCCGTCCTCGCACTCCCTCCGACCCTCTGTCCTCACACTCCCTCCGACCCTCCGTCCTCACTCCCTCTAACCCTCGTCCTCACTCCTCCGACCCTCCGTCCTCACTCCCTCTGACCCTCCGTCCTCACACTCCCTCCGACCCACCGTCCTCACTCCCTCCGACCCTCTGTCCTCACACTCCCTCCGACCCTCCGTCCTCACTCCCTCCAACCCTCCGTCCTCGCACTCCCTCCGACCCTCCATCCTCACACACCCTCCGACCCTCCATTCTCACACTCCCTCCGTCCTCACACTCCCTCCGACCCTCCGTCCTCACTCCCTCCGTCCCTCCGTCCTCACTCCCTCCGACCCTCCGTCCTCACACTCCCTCCGGCCCTCCGTCCTCACTCCCTCCGACCCTCCGTCCTCACTCCCTCCGACCCTCTGTCCTCACACTCCCTCCGGCCCTCCGTCCTCACTCCCTCCGACCCTCCTCACACTCCCTCCGACCCTCTGTCCTCACTCCCTCTGACCCTCCGTCCTCACACTCCCTCTGACACTCCGTCCACACACTCCCTCCGACCCTCCGTCCTCACACTCCCTCCGACCCTCCGTCCTCACTCCCTCCGACCCTCCGTCCTGACACTCCCTCTGACCCTCCTCACTCCCTCCGACCCTCCATCCTCACTCCCTCCGACCCTCCGTCCTCACTCCCTCCGACCCTCCGTCCTCGCACTCCCTCCGACCCTCTGTCCTCACACTCCCTCCGTCCCTCCGTCCTCACTCCCTCTAACCCTCCGTCCTCACTCCCTCCGACCCTCCGTCCTCACTCCCTCTGACCCTCCGTCCTCACACTCCCTCCGACCCCACCGTCCTCACTCCCTCCGACCCTCTGTCCTCACACTCCCTCCGACCCTCCGTCCTTACTCCCTCCAACCCTCCGTCCTCGCACTCCCTCCGACCCTCCGTCCTCACACTCCCTCCGACCCTCCATCCTCACACACCCTCCGACCCTCCATTCTCACACTCCCTCCGTCCTCACACTCCCTCCGACCCTCCGTCCTCACTCCCTCCGTCCCTCCGTCCTCACTCCCTCCGACCCTCCGTCCTCACACTCCCTCCGTCCTCACTCCCTCCGTGCCTCCGTCCTCACTCCCTCCAACCCTCCGTCCTCACTCCCTCCGACCCTCCATTCTCACACTCCCTCCGACTCTCCGTCCACACACTCCCTCCGAGCCTCCGTTCTCACACTCCCTCCGTCCTCACACTCCCTCCGTCCTCACTCCCCTCCGACCCTCCGTCCTCACTCCTCCGACCCTCCATTCTCACACTCCCTCCGACTCTCCGTCCACACACTCCCTCCGAGCCTCCGTTCTCACACTCCCTCCGTCCTCACACTCCCTCCGACCCTCCATCCTCACTCCCTCCGACCCTCTGTCCTCGCACTCCCTCCGACCCTCCGTCCTCACACTCCCTCCGACCCTCCATCCTCACTCCCTCCAACCCTCCGTTCTCACACTCCCTCCGACCCTCCCCTCCTCACTCCCTCCGACCCTCCGTCCTCACTCCCTCCGACCCTCCGTCCTCACACTCCCTCCGACCCTCCGTCCTCACTCCCTCCGTCCCTCCGTCCTCACTCTCTCCGACCCTCCGTCCCTCACACTCCCTCCGACCCTCCGTCCTCACTCCCTCCGACCCTCCGTCCTCGCACTCCCTCCGACCCTCCGTCTTCACACTCCCTCCGACCCTCCGTCCTCACTCCCTCCGACCCTCCGACCTCACACTCCCTCCGACCCTCCGTCCTCACTCCCTCCGTCCCTCCGTTCTCACACTCCCTCCGACCCTCCGTCCTCACTCCCTCCAACCCTCCGTCCTCGCACTCCCTCCGACCCTCCGTCCTCACACTCCCTCCAACCCTCCGTTCTCACTCCCTCCGTCCTCACTCCCTCCAACCCTCCGTCCTCACACTCCCTCCGACCCTCCGTCCTCACTCCCTCCGTCCCTCCGTCCTCACTCCCTCCGACCCTCCGTCCTCACACTCCCTCCGACCCCTCTGTCTTCACACTCCCTCCGACCCTCCGTCCTCACTCCCTCCGTCGCTCCGTCCTCACTCCCTCCGACCCTCCATCCTCACACTCCCTCCGGCCCTCCGTACTCACTCCCTCCGGCCCTCCGTCCTCACTCCCTCCGACCCTCCGTCCTCGCACTCCCTCCGACCCTCTGTCCTCACACTCCCTCCGACCCTCCGTCCTCACTCCCTCTAACCCTCCGTCCTCACTCCCTCCGACCCTCCGTCCTCACTCCCTCTGACCCTCCGTCCTCACACTCCCTCCGACCCACCGTCCTCACTCCCTCCGACCCTCTGTCCTCACACTCCCTCCGACCCTCCGTCCTCACTCCCTCCGACCCTCCGTCCTCGCACTCCCTCCAACCCTCTGTCCTCACACTCCCTCCGGCCCTCCGTCCTCACTCCCACCGACCCTCCCTCCTCACTCCCTCCGTCCCTCCGTCCTCACTCCCTCCGACCCTCCATCCTCACACTCCCTCCGGCCCTCCGTACTCACTCCCTCCGGCCCTCCGTCCTCACTCCCACCGACCCTCCGTCCTCGCACTCCCTCCGACCCTCTGTCCTCACACTCCCTCCGACCCTCCGTCCTCACTCCCTCTAACCCTCCGTCCTCACTCCCTCCGACCCTCCGTCCTCACTCCCTCTGACCTCCGTCCTCACACTCCCTCCGACCCACCGTCCTCACTCCCTCCGACCCTCTGTCCTCACACTCCCTCCGACCCTCCGTCCTCACTCCCTCCAACCCTCCGTCCTCGCACTCCCTCCGACCCTCCATCCTCACACACCCTCCGACCCTCCATTCTCACACTCCCTCCGTCCTCACACTCCCTCCGACCCTCCGTCCTCACTCCCTCCGTCCCTCCGTCCTCACTCCCTCCGACCCTCCGTCCTCACACTCCCTCCGGCCCTCCGTCCTCACTCCCTCCGACCCTCCGTCCTCACTCCCTCCGACCCTCTGTCCTCACACTCCCTCCGGCCCTCCGTCCTCACTCCCTCCGACCCTCCGTCCTCACTCTCTCTGACCCTCCGTCCTCACACTCCCTCCGACCCACCGTCCTCACTCCCTCCGACCCTCTGTCCTCACACTCCCTCCGACCCTCCGTCCTTACTCCCTCCAACCCTCCGTCCTCGCACTCCCTCCGACCCTCCGTCCTCACACTCCCTCCGACCCTCCATTCTCACACTCCCTCCGTCCTCACACTCCCCTCCGACCCTCGGTCCTCACTCCCTCCGTCCCTCCGTCCTCACTCCCTCCGACCCTCCGTCCTCACACTCCCTCCGTCCTCACTCCCTCCGACCCTCCGTCCTCACTCCCTCCGACCCTCCGTCCTCACTCCCTCCGACCCTCCATTCTCACACTCCCTCCGACTCTCCGTCCACACACTCCCTCCGAGCCTCCGTTCTCACACTCCCTCCGTCCTCACACTCCCTCCGTCCTCACTCCCTCCGACCCTCCGTCCTCACTCCCTCCGACCCTCCGTCCTCACACTCCCTCCGACTCTCCGTCCACACACTCCCTCCGAGCCTCCGTTCTCACACTCCCTCCGACCCTCCGTCCTCACACTCCCTCCGACCCTCCATCCTCACTCCCTCCGACCCTCTGTCCTCGCACTCCCTCCGACCCTCCGTCCTCACACTCCCTCCGACCCTCCATCCTCACTCCCTCCAACCCTCCGTTCTCACACTCCCTCCGACCCTCCTTCCTCACTCCCTCCGACCCTCCGTCCTCACTCCCTCCGACCCTCCGTCCTCACACTCCCTCCGACCCTCCGTCCTCACTCCCTCCGACCCTCCATTCTCACACTCCCTCCGACTCTCCGTCCACACACTCCCTCCGTCCCTCCGTCCTCACACTCCCTCCGTCCTCACTCCCTCCGACCCTCCGTCCTCACTCGCTCCGACCCTCCGTCCTCACTCCCTCCGACCCTCCATTCTCACACTCCCTCCGACTCTCCGTCCACACACTCCCTCCGACCCTCCGTCCTCACACTCCCTCCGTCCTCACACTCCCTCCGACCCTCCCTCCTCACTCCCTCCGACCCTCCGTCCTCACTCCCTCCGACCCTCCGTCCTCACACTCCCTCCGACCCTCCGTCCTCACTCCCTCCGTCCCTCCGTCCTCACTCTCTCCGACCCTCCGTCCTCACACTCCCTCCGACCCTCCGTCCTCACTCCCTCCGACCCTCCGTCCTCGCACTCCCTCCGACCCTCCGTCTTCACACTCCCTCCGACCCTCCGTCCTCACTCCCTCCGACCCTCCGACCTCACACTCCCTCCGACCCTCCGTCCTCACTCCCTCCGTCCCTCCGTTCTCACACTCCCTCCGACCCTCCGTCCTCACTCCCTCCAACCCTCCGTCCTCGCACTCCCTCCGACCCTCCGTCCTCACACTCCCTCCAACCCTCCGTTCTCACTCCCTCCGTCCTCACTCCCTCCAACCCTCCGTCCTCACACTCCCTCCGACCCTCCGTCCTCACTCCCTCCGTCCCTCCGTCCTCACTCCCTCCGACCCTCCGTCCTCACACTCCCTCCGAGCATCGGTCTTCACACTCCCTCCGACCCTCCGTCCTCACTCCCTCCGTCCCTCCGTCCTCACTCCCTCCGACCCTCCATCCTCACACTCCCTCCGGCCCTCCGTACTCACTCCCTCCGGCCCTCCGTCCTCACTCCCACCGACCCTCCGTCCTCGCACTCCCTCCGACCCTCTGTCCTCACACTCCCTCCGACCCTCCGTCCTCACTCCCTCTAACCCTCCGTCCTCACTCCCTCCGACCCTCCGTCCTCACTCCCTCTGACCCTCCGTCCTCACACTCCCTCTGACACTCCGTCCACACACTCCCTCCGACCCTCCGTCCTCACACTCCCTCCGACCCTCCGTCCTCACTCCCTCCGACCCTCCGTCCTGACACTCCCTCTGACCCTCCGTCCTCACTCCCTCCGACCCTCCATCCTCACTCCCTCCGACCCTCCGTCCTCACTCCCTCCGACCCTCCGTCCTCGCACTCCCTCCGACCCTCTGTCCTCACACTCCCTCCGTCCCTCCGTCCTCACTCCCTCTAACCCTCCGTCCTCACTCCCTCCGACCCTCCGTCCTCACTCCCTCTGACCCTCCGTCCTCACACTCCCTCCGACCCACCGTCCTCACTCCCTCCGACCCTCTGTCCTCACACTCCCTCCGACCCTCCGTCCTTACTCCCTCCAACCCTCCGTCCTCGCACTCCCTCCGACCCTCCGTCCTCACACTCCCTCCGACCCTCCATCCTCACACACCCTCCGACCCTCCATTCTCACACTCCCTCCGTCCTCACACTCCCTCCGACCCTCCGTCCTCACTCCCTCCGTCCCTCCGTCCTCACTCCCTCCGACCCTCCGTCCTCACACTCCCTCCGTCCTCACTCCCTCCGTGCCTCCGTCCTCACTCCCTCCAACCCTCCGTCCTCACTCCCTCCGACCCTCCATTCTCACACTCCCTCCGACTCTCCGTCCACACACTCCCTCCGAGCCTCCGTTCTCACACTCCCTCCGTCCTCACACTCCCTCCGTCCTCACTCCCTCCGACCCTCCGTCCTCACTCCCTCCGACCCTCCATTCTCACACTCCCTCCGACTCTCCGTCCACACACTCCCTCCGAGCCTCCGTTCTCACACTCCCTCCGTCCTCACACTCCCTCCGACCCTCCATCCTCACTCCCTCCGACCCTCTGTCCTCGCACTCCCTCCGACCCTCCGTCCTCACACTCCCTCCGACCCTCCATCCTCACTCCCTCCAACCCTCCGTTCTCACACTCCCTCCGACCCTCCCTCCTCACTCCCTCCGACCCTCCGTCCTCACTCCCTCCGACCCTCCGTCCTCACACTCCCTCCGACCCTCCGTCCTCACTCCCTCCGTCCCTCCGTCCTCACTCTCTCCGACCCTCCGTCCTCACACTCCCTCCGACCCTCCGTCCTCACTCCCTCCGACCCTCCGTCCTCGCACTCCCTCCGACCCTCCGTCTTCACACTCCCTCCGACCCTCCGTCCTCACTCCCTCCGACCCTCCGACCTCACACTCCCTCCGACCCTCCGTCCTCACTCCCTCCGTCCCTCCGTTCTCACACTCCCTCCGACCCTCCGTCCTCACTCCCTCCAACCCTCCGTCCTCGCACTCCCTCCGACCCTCCGTCCTCACACTCCCTCCAACCCTCCGTTCTCACTCCCTCCGTCCTCACTCCCTCCAACCCTCCGTCCTCACACTCCCTCCGACCCTCCGTCCTCACTCCCTCCGTCCCTCCGTCCTCACTCCCTCCGACCCTCCGTCCTCACACTCCCTCCGACCCTCTGTCTTCACACTCCCTCCGACCCTCCGTCCTCACTCCCTCCGTCGCTCCGTCCTCACTCCCTCCGACCCTCCATCCTCACACTCCCTCCGGCCCTCCGTACTCACTCCCTCCGGCCCTCCGTCCTCACTCCCTCCGACCCTCCGTCCTCGCACTCCCTCCGACCCTCTGTCCTCACACTCCCTCCGACCCTCCGTCCTCACTCCCTCTAACCCTCCGTCCTCACTCCCTCCGACCCTCCGTCCTCACTCCCTCTGACCCTCCGTCCTCACACTCCCTCCGACCCACCGTCCTCACTCCCTCCGACCCTCTGTCCTCACACTCCCTCCGACCCTCCGTCCTCACTCCCTCCAACCCTCCGTCCTCGCACTCCCTCCGACCCTCTGTCCTCACACTCCCTCCGGCCCTCCGTCCTCACTCCCACCGACCCTCCGTCCTCGCACTCCCTCCGACCCTCTGTCCTCACACTCCCTCCGACCCTCCGTCCTCACTCCCTCTAACCCTCCGTCCTCACTCCCTCCGACCCTCCGTCCTCACTCCCTCTGACCCTCCGTCCTCACACTCCCTCCGACCCACCGTCCTCACTCCCTCCGACCCTCTGTCCTCACACTCCCTCCGACCCTCCGTCCTCACTCCCTCCGTCCCTCCGTCCTCACTCCCTCCGACCCTCCGTCCTCACACTCCCTCCGACCCTCCGTCCTCACTCCCTCCGACCCTCCGTCCTCACTCCCTCCGACCATCTGTCTTCACACTCCCTCCGACCCTCGGTCCTCACTCCCTCCGTCCCTCCGTCCTCACTCCCTCCGACCCTCCGTCCTCACACTCCCTCCGTCCTCACTCCCTCCGACCCTCCGTCCTCACTCCCTCCGACCCTCCGTCCTCACTCCCTCCGACCCTCCATCTTCACTCCCTCCGACCCTCTGTCCTCGCACTCCCTCCGACTCTCCGTCCACACACTCCCTCCGACCCTCCGTCCTCACACTCCCTCCGTCCTCACACTCCCTCCGACCCTCCCTCCTCACTCCCTCCGACCCTCCGTCCTCACTCCCTCCGACCCTCCGTCCTCACACTCCCTCCGACCCTCCGTCCTCACTCCCTCCGTCCCTCCGTCCTCACTCTCTCCGACCCTCCGTCCTCACACTCCCTCCGACCCTCCGTCCTCACTCCCTCCGACCCTCCGTCCTCGCACTCCCTCCGACCCTCCGTCTTCACACTCCCTCCGACCCTCCGTCCTCACTCCCTCCGACCCTCCGACCTCACACTCCCTCCGACCCTCCGTCCTCACTCCCTCCGTCCCTCCGTTCTCACACTCCCTCCGACCCTCCGTCCTCACTCCCTCCAACCCTCCGTCCTCGCACTCCCTCCGACCCTCCGTCCTCACACTCCCTCCAACCCTCCGTTCTCACTCCCTCCGTCCTCACTCCCTCCAACCCTCCGTCCTCACACTCCCTCCGACCCTCCGTCCTCACTCCCTCCGTCCCTCCGTCCTCACTCCCTCCGACCCTCCGTCCTCACACTCCCTCCGAGCATCGGTCTTCACACTCCCTCCGACCCTCCGTCCTCACTCCCTCCGTCCCTCCGTCCTCACTCCCTCCGACCCTCCATCCTCACACTCCCTCCGGCCCTCCGTACTCACTCCCTCCGGCCCTCCGTCCTCACTCCCACCGACCCTCCGTCCTCGCACTCCCTCCGACCCTCTGTCCTCACACTCCCTCCGACCCTCCGTCCTCACTCCCTCTAACCCTCCGTCCTCACTCCCTCCGACCCTCCGTCCTCACTCCCTCTGACCCTCCGTCCTCACACTCCCTCTGACCCTCCGTCCTCACTCCCTCCGACCCTCCGTCCTCGCACTCCCTCCGACCCTCTGTCCTCACACTCCCTCCGGCCCTCCGTCCTCACTCCCACCGACCCTCCGTCCTCGCACTCCCTCCGACCCTCTGTCCTCACACTCCCTCCGACCCTCCGTCCTCACTCCCTCTAACCCTCCGTCCTCACTCCCTCCGACCCTCCGTCCTCACTCCCTCTGACCCTCCGTCCTCACACTCCCTCCGACCCACCGTCCTCACTCCCTCCGACCCTCTGTCCTCACACTCCCTCCGACCCTCCGTCCTCACTCCCTCCGTCCCTCCGTCCTCACTCCCTCCGACCCTCCGTCCTCACACTCCCTCCGACCCTCCGTCCTCACTCCCTCCGACCCTCCGTCCTCACTCCCTCCGACCATCTGTCTTCACACTCCCTCCGACCCTCCGTCCTCACTCCCTCCGTCCCTCCGTCCTCACTCCCTCCGACCCTCCATCCTCACACTCCCTCCGGCCCTCCGTACTCACTCCCTCCGGCCCTCCGTCCTCACTCCCACCGACCCTCCGTCCTCGCACTCCCTCCGACCCTCTGTCCTCACACTCCCTCCGACCCTCCGTCCTCACTCCCTCTAACCCTCCGTCCTCACTCCCTCCGACCCTCCGTCCTCACTCCCTCTGACCCTCCGTCCTCACACTCCCTCCGACCCACCGTCCTCACTCCCTCCGACCCTCTGTCCTCACACTCCCTCCGACCCTCCGTCCTCACTCCCTCCAACCCTCCGTCCTCGCACTCCCTCCGACCCTCCATCCTCACACACCCTCCGACCCTCCATTCTCACACTCCCTCCGTCCTCACACTCCCTCCGACCCTCCGTCCTCACTCCCTCCGTCCCTCCGTCCTCACTCCCTCCGACCCTCCGTCCTCACACTCCCTCCGGCCCTCCGTCCTCACTCCCTCCGACCCTCCTCACACTCCCTCCGACCCTCTGTCCTCACTCCCTCTGACCCTCCGTCCTCACACTCCCTCTGACACTCCGTCCACACACTCCCTCCGACCCTCCGTCCTCACACTCCCTCCGACCCTCCGTCCTCACTCCCTCCGACCCTCCGTCCTGACACTCCCTCTGACCCTCCGTCCTCACTCCCTCCGACCCTCCATCCTCACTCCCTCCGACCCTCCGTCCTCACTCCCTCCGACCCTCCGTCCTCACACTCCCTCCGACCCTCTGTCCTCACACTCCCTCCGTCCCTCCGTCCTCACTCCCTCTAACCCTCCGTCCTCACTCCCTCCGACCCTCCGTCCTCACTCCCTCTGACCCTCCGTCCTCACACTCCCTCCGACCCACTGTCCTCACTCCCTCCGACCCTCTGTCCTCACACTCCCTCCGACCCTCCGTCCTTACTCCCTCCAACCCTCCGTCCTCGCACTCCCTCCGACCCTCCGTCCTCACACTCCCTCCGACCCTCCATCCTCACACACCCTCCGACCCTCCATTCTCACACTCCCTCCGTCCTCACACTCCCTCCGACCCTCCGTCCTCACTCCCTCCGTCCCTCCGTCCTCACTCCCTCCGACCCTCCGTCCTCACACTCCCTCCGTCCTCACTCCCTCCGACCCTCCGTCCTCACTCCCTCCGACCCTCCGTCCTCACTCCCTCCGACCCTCCATTCTCACACTCCCTCCGACTCTCCGTCCACACACTCCCTCCGAGCCTCCGTTCTCACACTCCCTCCGTCCTCACACTCCCTCCGACCCTCCATCCTCACTCCCTCCGACCCTCTGTCCTCGCACTCCCTCCGACCCTCCGTCCTCGCACTCCCTCCGACCCTCCATCCTCACTCCCTCCAACCCTCCGTTCTCACACTCCCTCCGACCCTCCCTCCTCACTCCCTCCGACCCTCCGTCCTCACTCCCTCCGACCCTCCGTCCTCACACTCCCTCCGACCCTCCGTCCTCACTCCCTCCGTCCCTCCGTCCTCACTCTCTCCGACCCTCCGTCCTCACACTCCCTCCGACCCTCCGTCCTCACTCCCTCCGACCCTCCGTCCTCGCACTCCCTCCGACCCTCCGTCTTCACACTCCCTCCGACCCTCCGTCCTCACTCCCTCCGACCCTCCGACCTCACACTCCCTCCGACCCTCCGTCCTCACTCCCTCCGTCCCTCCGTTCTCACACTCCCTCCGACCCTCCGTCCTCACTCCCTCCAACCCTCCGTCCTCGCACTCCCTCCGACCCTCCGTCCTCACACTCCCTCCAACCCTCCGTTCTCACTCCCTCCGTCCTCACTCCCTCCAACCCTCCGTCCTCACACTCCCTCCGACCCTCCGTCCTCACTCCCTCCGTCCCTCCGTCCTCACTCCCTCCGACCCTCCGTCCTCACACTCCCTCCGACCATCTGTCTTCACACTCCCTCCGACCCTCCGTCCTCACTCCCTCCGTCCCTCCGTCCTCACTCCCTCCGACCCTCCATCCTCACACTCCCTCCGGCCCTCCGTACTCACTCCCTCCGGCCCTCCGTCCTCACTCCCACCGACCCTCCGTCCTCGCACTCCCTCCGACCCTCCGTCCTCGCACTCCCTCCGACCCTCCGTCCTCACTCCCTCTAACCCTCCGTCCTCACTCCCTCCGACCCTCCGTCCTCACTCCCTCTGACCCTCCGTCCTCACACTCCCTCCGACCCACCGTCCTCACTCCCTCCGACCCTCTGTCCTCACACTCCCTCCGACCCTCCGTCCTCACTCCCTCCAACCCTCCGTCCTCGCACTCCCTCCGACCCTCTGTCCTCACACTCCCTCCGGCCCTCCGTCCTCACTCCCACCGACCCTCCGTCCTCGCACTCCCTCCGACCCTCTGTCCTCACACTCCCTCCGACCCTCCGTCCTCACTCCCTCTAACCCTCCGTCCTCACTCCCTCCGACCCTCCGTCCTCACTCCCTCTGACCCTCCGTCCTCACACTCCCTCCGACCCACCGTCCTCACTCCCTCCGACCCACTGTCCTCACACTCCCTCCGACCCTCCGTCCTCACTCCCTCCGTCCCTCCGTCCTCACTCCCTCCGACCCTCCGTCCTCACACTCCCTCCGACCCTCCGTCCTCACTCCCTCCGACCCTCCGTCCTCACTCCCTCCGACCATCTGTCTTCACACTCCCTCCGACCCTCCGTCCTCACTCCCTCCGTCCCTCCGTCCTCACTCCCTCCGACCCTCCATCCTCACACTCCCTCCGGCCCTCCGTACTCACTCCCTCCGGCCCTCCGTCCTCACTCCCACCGACCCTCCGTCCTCGCACTCCCTCCGACCCTCTGTCCTCGCACTCCCTCTAACCCTCCATCCTCACTCCCTCCGACCCTCCGTCCTCACTCCCTCTGACCCTCCGTCCTCACACTCCCTCCGACCCACCGTCCTCACTCCCTCCGACCCTCTGTCCTCACACTCCCTCCGACCCTCCGTCCTCACTCCCTCCAACCCTCCGTCCTCGCACTCCCTCCGACCCTCCATCCTCACACACCCTCCGACCGTCCATTCTCACACTCCCTCCGTCCTCACACTCCCTCCGACCCTCCGTCCTCACTCCCTCCGTCCCTCCGTCCTCACTCCCTCCGACCCTCCGTCCTCACACTCCCTCCGGCCCTCCGTCCTCACTCCCTCCGACCCTCCGTCCTCACTCCCTCCGACCCTCTGTCCTCACACTCCCTCCGGCCCTCCGTCCTCACTCCCTCCGACCCTCCTCACACTCCCTCCGACCCTCTGTCCTCACTCCCTCTGACCCTCCGTCCTCACACTCCCTCTGACACTCCGTCCACACACTCCCTCCGACCCTCCGTCCTCACACTCCCTCCGACCCTCCGTCCTCACTCCCTCCGACCCTCCGTCCTGACACTCCCTCTGACCCTCCGTCCTCACTCCCTCCGACCCTCCGTCCTCACTCCCTCCGACCCTCCGTCCTCGCACTCCCTCCGACCCTCTGTCCTCACACTCCCTCCGTCCCTCCGTCCTCACTCCCTCTAACCCTCCGTCCTCACTCCCTCCGACCCTCCGTCCTCACTCCCTCTGACCCTCCGTCCTCACACTCCCTCCGACCCACCGTCCTCACTCCCTCCGACCCTCTGTCCTCACACTCCCTCCGACCCTCCGTCCTTACTCCCTCCGACCCTCCGTCCTCACACACCCTCCGACCCTCCATCCTCACACACCCTCCGACCCTCCATTCTCACACTCCCTCCGTCCTCACACTCCCTCCGACCCTCCGTCCTCACTCCCTCCGTCCCTCCGTCCTCACTCCCTCCGACCCTCCGTCCTCACACTCCCTCCGTCCTCACTCCCTCCGACCCTCCGTCCTCACTCCCTCCGACCCTCCGTCCTCACTCCCTCCGACCCTCCATTCTCACACTCCCTCCGACTCTCCGTCCACACACTCCCTCCGAGCCTCCGTTCTCACACTCCCTCCGTCCTCACACTCCCTCCGTCCTCACTCCCTCCGACCCTCCGTCCTCACTCCCTCCGACCCTCCGTCCTCACTCCCTCCGACCCTCCATTCTCACACTCCCTCCGACTCTCCGTCCACACACTCCCTCCGAGCCTCCGTTCTCACACTCCCTCCGTCCTCACACTCCCTCCGACCCTCCATCCTCACTCCCTCCGACCCTCTGTCCTCGCACTCCCTCCGACCCTCCGTCCTCACACTCCCTCCGACCCTCCATCCTCACTCCCTCCAACCCTCCGTTCTCACACTCCCTCCGACCCTCCCTCCTCACTCCCTCCGACCCTCCGTCCTCACTCCCTCCGACCCTCCATCCTCACACTCCCTCCGACCCTCCGTCCTCACTCCCTCCGTCCCTCCGTCCTCACTCTCTCCGACCCTCCGTCCTCACACTCCCTCCGACCCTCCGTCCTCACTCCCTCCGACCCTCCGTCCTCGCACTCCCTCCGACCCTCCGTTCTCACACTCCCTCCGACCCTCCGTCCTCACTCCCTCCAACCCTCCGTCCTCGCACTCCCTCCGACCCTCCGTCCTCACACTCCCTCCAACCCTCCGTTCTCACTCCCTCCGTCCTCACTCCCTCCAACCCTCCGTCCTCACACTCCCTCCGACCCTCCGTCCTCACTCCCTCCGTCCCTCCGTCCTCACTCCCTCCGACCCTCCGTCCTCAAACTCCCTCCGACCATCTGTCTTCACACTCCCTCCGACCCTCCGTCCTCACACTCCCTCCGACCCTCCATCCTCACTCCCTCCGACCCTCCGTCCTCACTCCCTCCGACCCTCCGTCCTCACTCCCTCCGACCCTCCGTCCTCGCACTCCCTCCGACCCTCCGTCCTCACACTCCCTCCGACCCTCCATCCTCACTCCCTCCGACCCTCCGTCCTCACTCCCTCCGACCCTCCGTCCTCACTCCCTCCGACCCTCCGTCCTCACGCTCCCTCCGACCCTCCGTCCTCACTCCCTCCGACCCTCCGTCCTCACTCCCTCCGACCCTCCGTCCTCACTCCCTCCGACCCTCCGTCCTCACGCTCCCTCCGACCCTCCGTCCTCACACTCCCTCCGACCCACCGTCCTCACTCCCTCCGACCCTCTGTCCTCACACTCCCTCCGACCCTCCGTCCTCACTCCCTCCAACCCTCCGTCCTCGCACTCCCTCCGACCCTCCATCCTCACACACCCTCCGACCCTCCATTCTCACACTCCCTCCGTCCTCACACTCCCTCCGACCTCACTCCCTCCGTCCCTCCGTCCTCACTCCCTCCGACCCTCCGTCCTCACACTCCCTCCGGCCCTCCGTCCTCACTCCCTCCGACCCTCCGTCCTCACTCCCTCTGACCCTCCGTCCTCACACTCCCTCCGACCCACCGTCCTCACTCCCTCCGACCCTCTGTCCTCACACTCCCTCTGACCCTCCGTCCTCACTCCCTCCGACCCTCCATCCTCACACTCCCTCCGACCCTCTGTCCTCACTCCCTCTGACACTCCGTCCACACACTCCCTCCGACCCTCCGTCCTCACACTCCCTCCGACCCTCCGTCCTCACTCCCTCCGACCCTCCGTCCTGACACTCCCTCTGACCCTCCGTCCTCACTCCCTCCGACCCTCCGTCCTCACTCCCTCCGACCCTCCGTCCTGACACTCCCTCTGACCCTCCGTCCTCACTCCCTCCGACCCTCCATCCTCACTCTCTCCGACCCTCCGTCCTCACTCCCTCCGACCCTCCGTCCTCACTCCCTCCGACCCTCCGTCCTGACACTCCCTCTGACCCTCCGTCCTCACTCCCTCCGTCCTCACACTCCTTCCGACCCTCCGTCCTCACTCCCTCCGACCCTCCGTCCTCACTCCCTCCGACCCTCCGTCCTCACTCCCTCCGACCCTCCGTCCTCACACTCCCTCCGACCCTCCATCCTCACTCCCTCCGACCCTCCGTCCTCACTCCCTCCGACCCTCCGTCCTCACTCCCTCCGACCCTCCGTCCTCGCACTCCCTCCGACCCTCCGTCCTCACACCCTCCGACCCTCCGTCCTCACACTCGCTCCGACCCTCCATCCTCACACTCCCTCTGACCCTCCGTCCTCACTCCCTCCGTCCTCACACTCCCTCCGTCCTCACTCCCTCCGACCCTCCTCACACTCCCTCCGGCCCTCCGTCCTCACTCCCTCCGACCCTCCGTCCTCACGCTCCCTCCGACCCTCCGTCCTCACTCCCTCCGACCCTCCATCCTCACTCCCTCCGACCCTCCGTCCTCACTCCCTCCGACCCTCCGTCCTCACACTCGCTCCGACCCTCCACCCTCTCGGCTGGGGCCGAGGCAGACCTCCATTCCCTCTCCTCACCGCTCCCCCAGCCCTCGGTCTCCCTTCCCCAGAGCCCCACACCCTCCACTCCCCTCCAGCCTGAGAAATCCCTCCCCTGTTCAAAACTCGCGCCTTGGATCCTGCAGACCCCGCCCCCAGAACCTCCAGACCCCGCCCCCAGAACCTCCAGACCCCGCCCCCAGAACCTCCAGACCCCGCCCCCAGAACCTCCAGACCCCGCCCCCAGAACCTCCAGACCCCGCCCCCAGAACCTCCAGACCCCGCCCCCAGAGCCTCCAGACCCCGCCCCCAGAACCTCCAGACCCCGCCCCCAGAACCTCCAGACCCCGCCCCCAGAGCCTCCAGACCCCGCCCCCAGAACGTCCAGACCCCGCCCCCAAGACCTCCAGACCCCGCCCCCAGAATCTTCAGACCCCGCCCCCAGAACCTCCAGACCCCGCCCCCAAGACCTCCAGACCCCGCCCCCAGAATCTTCAGACCCCGCCCCCAAGACCTCCAGACCCCGCCCCCAGAATCTCCAGACCCCGCCCCCAGAACCTCCAGACCCCGCCCCCAGAATCTCCAGACCCCGTCCCCAAGACCTCCAGACCCCGCCCCCAGAACCTCCAGACCCCGCCCCCAGAACCACCAGACCCCGCCCCCAGAACCTCCAGACCCCGCCCCCAGAACCTCCAGACCACGCCCCCAGAACCTGCAGACCCCGCCCCCAAGGCCTCCAGAGCCCGCCCGCTTGGCCTCCAGACCCCGCCCCCTTGGCCTCCAGACCCCGCCCCCTATAATTCCAGTCCCCGCCCCCTACAATGCAGACCCCGCCCCCCACAATGCACCCGCCCACCACGCTGACACCGCCTCCACGCGCCCAACGCTCCCAGGCTCCACCCCCCCCAAGCGGCCCCGCCCTGCGAGCCACGCCCCCACCGCCGCGGCAGCCCCACCCCCCCAAGCCCCGCCCCTGAAGCGCCTGCCCCGCGAGGCACCGCCTCCACGCGGCAGGCTCGCGCCGGGCCCCGCCCCCTCCCGCAACCAGGCCCCGCCCCCAGGCGGCCGCTCTCTCCTGCAGCCCCGCCCCCCCAAGGCCCCGCCTCCACGCGGACACTCCCCCACAAGCCACGCCCCCCACCCACCCCCAAGCCACGCCCCCACCCCCTTCAGGCCACGCCCTCCATGCACACCCCGTTTGGAAGATAGCAGCGCAAGGATTTCTCGGTTCAGATCCCCCTGCAGTGTGCATGCAGGCCCTTCGGCCCAACACGTCCATACTGACCCACCAAAGAAAGAGTCACCTTACCCAGACCCACGTTTACCACTGACTGAGCTGCACATCCCTGGGCACCAAGCTGTTGACCCCCCCCCCCGGGGGGGGAAACATCGAGGAGCTCAGGAGGCACTCCACAGGTTGGAGAACCGTGAAGCCCCTCTTTGAGTCCCCGGCGGGCTGGTGGGTAACGGTAAAAGGGAACGTCAAGAGCTCCTTCATCCTTCAAAAGGTGTCCGGGAGGCGGGAGAGAGAGAGGCGGGGAAAACTGTCCCAGCCCCAGGAAAGGACGCAGAACCTGCTCTTGCTGCAGACGGTGGGGGTGGATGTCACGGAGGACCTCCAGGGGGTGAAGGGCCAGCGAGCCTCGCTCTTCGCCTCGGAGGCCTCCAGGATAATCTTCCGGTCCAGGGTCCGCTCGGAGGAGCAGGACGGGACGTGCTCACGTTTCTTCTTCCAGGAGGTGCACAAGGAGAGCTCCGTGCTCAGCAGCCTGAAGGAAGAAGACGGCTCGGTAACGTCATCTCAGGCTGACGTCATGAGGATCAGCAAATCCTTCTATGCCAGCCTGTATGACCCGAAGCCGACCGACAGCGCGGCCTCCCAGTCATTCCTGTCCTCGATCACGGAGGTCCTAGACGACAGAACATGAGAGAGGCTGGACCGGCCTCTATCTCTGGATGAACTGACCAAGGCCCTCGAGTCCTTCGAAAAGAATAAAACTCCCGGAAGCGACAGCTTACCGGTCGAGATTTATTCCGCTCTTTGGGACTTGATCGGCCAGGACCTGCTGGAGGTGTATGTCAGTATGCTTCGGGCAGGTACCATGAGTGAATCCATGAGGAAAGGCATCATCACCCTCATCTACAAGCGGAAGGGGGAGAGGGAGGAACTCAGCCATTGGAGACCAATCTCACTGTTGAATGCGGATTACAAAATTCTGTCAAAGGTAATCGCCAACCGGGTCAGGTCTGCTCTGGGGTCAGTGATTCACCCTGATCAAACCTGTGCTGTACCGGGCAGGAAGATCGCTGAGAGTCTCGCACTCCTCAGGGATACGATCGCCTACGGGGACAGAGGGTTGGACACCTGCCTCATCAGCCTGGACCAGGAGAAAGCCTTTGACAGGATATCGCATACATATATGAGGGATGTTCTCTCCAAAATGGGCTTTGGGGAGGGAATCTGCAATTGGATCAGACTGCTCTACACCAACATTGTCAGTGCGGTCTCAATCAATGGGTGGGAATCAGACAGCTTCCCTGTAAGATCTGGAGTCAGGCAGGGCTGCCCCCTCTCTCCTGCCTTGTTTGTGTGCTGCTTGGAGCCATTTGCCGAGTCCATCGGGAAAGATGCGAGCCTGAGAGGGGTGACTATTCCTGGCAGCGGGGGCCTGCAGGTTAAGGCCTCCCTGTACATGGATGACGTCGCTGTTTTCTGCTTGGATCCGCTGTCCATGCACAGACTCATGTGCATCTGCGACCAGTTCGAACGGGCCTCGGGGGCCAAGGTAAACCGAGGCAAGAGCGAGGCCATGCTCTTCGGGAACTGGGCCGACCAACCCTCGATCCCCTTCACCGTCAGGACTGACCACCTGAAGGTGCTGGGTATTTGGTTCGGGGGGGCTGGGGCGTGCGCCAAGACCTGGGAGGAGCGGATCAGCAAGATGAGACAGAAACTAGGCAGATGGGGGCAACGGTCGCTCTCCATCGCGGGAAAAAACCTGGTCATCAGGTGTGAGGCACTGTCATTGCTGTTATACGTGGCACAGGTCTGGCCTATTCCCAGAACCTGTGCCGCTGCAGTCACCCGGGCCATCTTCCAGTTTATATGGAGGTCAAAGATGGACCAGGTCCGAAGGGACTCGATGTACAAAGATCTGGGCAACAGGGTAAAAAATACACCCAATGTCACCCTCACCCTGATGGCCACCTTTGTGTGTGGCTGCATCAAGCTGTGCGTGGATCCCCGGTACGCAAACACCAAGTGTCACTATGTACTGAGGTTCTACCTGTCCCCGGTGTTGCGAAGGATGGGCCTGGCCTCGCTGCCGCGGAACGCTCCGAGTAGTTGGACCGTTCCGTACCACCTGTCCTTCGTGGAGAAATTTATGAGGAAAGACACCTTTGACCACAAGTGCATCAGGAAGTGGTCAGCACGTAGTGTCCTTGAGACCCTTTGGGAAAAGGAGAGGGCGGATCCTGTCGAGCGGTTCCCTGAGCAGACTGTCAAAGCCATTTGGCAGAATGCCTCATCGCCAGAACTTTCCAACAAGCACCAAGACGTGGCTTGGCTGGTGGTGAGAAGGGCTCTGCCTGTGAGATCCTTTATGCACGCCCGGACTCTCTGCCGCACCGCACGCTGCCCTCGAAGTGGCTGGGGGGGGGACGAGACTGTCACACACCTCCTTCTGGAATGTGCCTATGCAGAGGAAGTCTGGAGAGGAATGCAGTGGTGCTTGTCGAGGTTCGTCCCAAGCAGCGCCGTGACGCGGGACTCCGTGCTCTACGGCCTGTTCCCTGGGACTCACACCGAGACGAACATTAACTGCGCCTGGAGGATCATCAACTCGGTGAAGGACACTCTCTGGGCGGTCCGAAACCTGTTGATCTTCCAGCTGAAGGAGTTGACCCCGATCGAGTGTTGCAGACTGGCACATTCCAAGGTCCAAGACTACGTGTTGAGGGACGCGCTGAAGCTTGGGGCAACTGCCACCAAGGCGCGGTGGGGAAAGACCACCGTGTAAGATCGGCCTGTCTAAAGAAGAACAGGGGGCCCACCCAGTCATTTGGGCTCTGCTGACACCTCAGCTAAAAATGTAATCGTACAGACCTTAAATAGGAACGATTACTCTGTTTTCGGTGTGCAAACAAATGGAAGGTTTACATATGTATGGCATGTCCAATTGTACACATCATCAAAGTATTTATGAATAAAGTATATTTTTGAAATATAAACAAAAAAATCCACCCTAACCTGCACATCCCTGGGCACTATGGGACAATTTAGCATGGCCAATCCACCCAAACCTGCCCATCCCTGGGCACTATGGGACAATTTAGCATGGCCAATCCACCCTAACCTGCACATCCTTGGACAGTATGGGACAATTTAGCACGGCCAATCCACCCTAACCTGCACATCCTTAGGCACTATGGGACAATTTAGCATGGCCAATCCACCCTAACCTGCACATCCCTGGGCACGATGGGACAATTTAGCATGGCCAATCCACCCTCACCCTCACCCTCACCCTAACCTGCACATCCCTGGGCACTATGGGACAATTTAGCATGGCCAATCCACCCTAACCTGCACATCCCTGGGCACTATGGGACAATTTAGTACGGCCAATCCACCCTAACCTGAACATCCCTGGGCACTATGGGACAATTTAGCATGGCCAATCCACCCTAACCTACACATCCTTAGACACTATGGGACAATTTAGCATGGCCAATCCACCCTAACCTGCACATCCTTGGACACTATGGGACAATTTAGCATGGCCAATCCATCCTAACCTGCACATCCCTGGGCACTATGGGACAATTTAGCATGGCCAATCCACCCTAACCTGAACATCCCTGGGCACTATGGGACAATTTAGCACGGCCAATCCACCCTAACCTGCACATCCCTAGGCACTATGGGACAATTTAACACGGCCAATCCACCCTAACCTGCACATCCCTGGGCACTATGGGACAATTTAACACGGCCAATCCACCCTAACCTGCACATCCCTGGGCACTATGGGACAATTTAGCACGGCCAATCCACCCTAACCTGTACATCCCTGGGCACTATGGGACAATTTATCACGGCCAATCCACCCTTACCTGCATATCCCTGGGCACTATGAGACAATATAGCACGGCCAATCCACCCTAACCTGCACATCCCTGGGCACTATGGGACAATTTAACACGGCCAATCCACCATAACCTGCACATCCCTGGGCACTATGGGACAATATAGCACGGCCAATCCACCCTATCCTGCACATCCCTGAGCACTATGGGAGAGTTGAGCACAGGCAGTTCACCCGAATCTATACATCTTTGGATTGTGGGAGGAAATCCACGCAGACACAGGGAGAATGCGACCGTTGCCCCGAGGTTGGAATCGAACCCTGGTCCCTGGCACTGTGAGTCAGCAGTGCTAACCACTGAGCCACCGTGCCGACCCTATTTATCAGTCAGCAAGGCAAACTGGGTCTCCAAATTCAGCAATATGGGTATTCAGATCAAAACAAGGCAGGGAAGGCTGAACATTTACAATGGTCTCAGTACGCCACAATCCAAGTCACACACCCACTTCTGGTCCCTGGAGTTGAAAGGATGGGAACACCCAGGAGATGTTCACCAGTCTGGATTCAGTCAAGGAGTTTCAGAAAAGATTTGACAGATGGACACGTTTTACAAAATGGCTGAACAATTTACAAAAAGACAACCTTTCCCTACCTGCGTTCAGCTAGCCCTACCTCATCAGCCTGCCTGTCTCCCCACCCAATACCCTCCCCCATATCCCCACTGTACCTACAGCCCCCCTTACACCCACCCCTCGTCCTGAAGAAGGGTTACACCTGAACCGTTAACCTCTCCACCTCCTGATGCCCCCTGCCTTACTGTGTTCCCCCAGCCTCCTGCCTGTCCCTCCTGATGCCCCCTGCCTTGCTGTGTTCCCCCAGCCTCCTGCCTGTCCCTCCTGATGCCCCCTGCCTTGCTGTGTTCCCCCAGCCTCCTGCCTGTCCCTCCTGATGCCCCCTGCCTTGCTGTGTTCCCCCACCCTCCTGCCTGTCCCTCCTGATGTTGCCTGCCTTGCTGTGTTCCCCCAGCCTCCTGCCTGTCCCTCCTGATGCTGCCTGCTTTGCTGTGTTCCCCCAGCCTCCTGCCTGTCCCTCCTGATGCTGCCTGCCTTGCTGTGTTCCCCCAGCCTCCTGCCTATCCCCCCTGATGCCCCCTGCCTTGCTGTGTTCCCCCAGCCTCCTGCCTGTCCCTCCTGAAGCTGCCTGCCTTGCTGTGTTCCTTCAGCCTCCTGCCTGTCCCCCCTGATGCCCCCTGCCTTGCTGTGTTCCCCCAGCCTCCTGTCTGTCCCTCCTGATGCCCCCTGCCTTGCTGTGTTCCCCCAGCCTCCTGCCTGTCCCTCCTGATGCTGCCTGCCTTGCTGTGTTCTCCCACCCTCCTGCCTGTCCCTCCTGATGTTGCCTGCCTTGCTGTGTTCCCCCAGCCTCCTGCCTGTCCCTCCTGATGCTGCCTGCCTTGCTGTGTTCCCCCAGCCTCCTGCCTGTCCCTCCTGATGCCCCCTGCCTTGCTGTGTTCCCCCAGCCTCCTGTCTGTCCCTCCTGATGCCCCCTGCCTTGCTGTGTTCCCCCAGCCTCCTGCCTGTCCCTCCTGATGCTGCCTGCCTTGCTGTGTTCTCCCACCCTCCTGCCTGTCCCTCCTGATGTTGCCTGCCTTGCTGTGTTCCCCCAGCCTCCTGCCTGTCCCTCCTGATGCTGCCTGCCTTGCTGTGTTCCCCCAGCCTCCTGCCTATCCCCCCTGATGCCCCCTGCCTTGCTGTGTTCCCCCAGCCTCCTGCCTGTCCCTCCTGAAGCTGCCTGCCTTGCTGTGTTCCTTCAGCCTCCTGCCTGTCCCCCCTGATGCCCCCTGCCTTGCTGTGTTCCCCCAGCCTCCTGCCTGTCCCTCCTGATGCCCCCGCCTTGCTGTGTTCCCCCAACCTCCTGCCTGTCCCTCCTGATGCTGCCTGCCTTGCTGTGTTCCTTCAGCCTCCTGCCTGTCCCCCCTGATGCCCCCTGCCTTGCTGTGTTCCCCCAGCCACCTGCCTGTCCCTCCTGATGCTGCCTGCCTTGCTGTGTTCTCCCAGCCTCCTGCCTGTCCCTCCTGACACTGCCTGCCTTGCTGTGTTCCCCCAGCCTCCTGCCTGTCCCTCCTGATGCCCCCTGCCTTGCTGTGTTCCTTCAGCCTCCTGCCTGTCTCTCCTGAAGCTGCCTGCCCTGCTGTGTTCCCCCACCCTCCTGCCTGTCCCTCCTGATGCTGCCTGCCTTGCTGTGTTCCCCCAGCCTCCTGCCTGTCCCTCCTGATGCTGCCTGCCTTGCTGTGTTCCCCCAGCCTCCTGCCTGTCCCTCCTGATGCTGCCTGCCTTGCTGTGTTCTCCCAGCCTCCTGTCTGTCCCCCCTGATGCTGCCTGCCTTGCTGTGTTCCCCCACCCTCCTGCCTGTCCCTCCTGATGCTGCCTGCCTTGCTGTGTTCCCCCAGCCTCCTGCCTATCCCTCCTGATGCCCCCTGCCTTGCTGTGTTCCCCCAGCCTCCTGCCTGTCCCCCCTGATGCCCCCTGCCTTGCTGTGTTCCCCCAGCCTCCTGCCTGTCCCTCCTGAAGCTGCCTGCCTTGCTGTGTTCCTTCAGCCTCCTGCCTGTCCCCCCTGATGCCCCCTGCCTTGCTGTGTTCCCCCAGCCTCCTGCCTGTCCCTCCTGATGCTGCCTGCCTTGCTGTGTTCTCCCAGCCTCCTGCCTGTCCCTCCTGATGCTGCCTGCCTTGCTGTGTTCTCCCAGCCTCCTGCCTGTCCCTCCTGATGCCCCCTGCCTTGCTGTGTTCTCCCAGCCTCCTGCCTGTCCCCCCTGATGCCCCCTGCCTTGCTGTGTTCCCCCAGCCTCCTGCCTGTCCCTCCTGATGCTGCCTGCCTTGCTGTGTTCCCCCAGCCTCCTGCCTGTCCCTCCTGACTCTGCCTGCCTTGCTGTGATCCCCCAGCCTCCTGCCTGTCCCTCCTGATGCTGCCTGCCTTGCTGTGTTCCCCCAGCCTCCTGCCTGTCCCTCCTGATGCCCCCTGCCTTGCTGTGTCCCTCCAGCCTCCTGCCTGTCCCTCCTGATGCCCCCTGCCTTGCTGTGTTCTCCCAGCCTCCTGCCTGTCCCTCCTGATGCCCCCTGCCTTGCTGTGTCCCTCCAGCCTCCTGCCTGTCCCTCCTGATGCCCCCTGCCTTGCTGTGTTCCCCCAGCCTCCTGCCTGTCCCTCCTGATGCTGCCTGCCTTGCTGTGTTCCTTCAGCCTCCTGCCTGTCCCCCCTGATGCCCCCTGCCTTGCTGTGTTCTCCCAGCCTCCTGCCTGTCCCTCCTGATGCCCCCTGCCTTGCTGTGTTCCCCCACCCTCCTGCCTGTCCCTCCTGATGCCCCCTGCCTTGCTGTGTTCCCCCAGCCTCCTGCCTGTCCCTCCTGATGCTGCCTGCCTTGCTGTGTTCTCCCAGCCTCCTGCCTGTCCCTCCTGATGCCCCCTGCCTTGCTGTGTTCCCCCAGCCTCCTGCCTGTCCCTCCTGATGCTCCCTGCCTTGCTGTGTTCCCCCAGCCTCCTGCCTGTCCCCCCTGATGCCCCCTGCCTTGCTGTGTTCCCCCAATCTCCTGCCTGTCCCTCCTGATGCTGCCTGCCTTGCTGTGTTCTCCCAGCCTCCTGCCTGTCCCTCCTGATGCTGCCTGCCTTGCTGTGTTCTCCCAGCCTCCTGCCTGTCCCTCCTGATGCTGCCTGCCTTGCTGTGTTCCTTCAGCCTCCTGCCTGTCCCTCCTGATGCCCCCTGCCTTGCTGTGTTCCCCCAGCCTCCTGCCTGTCCCTCCTGATGCTGCCTGCCTTGCTGTGTTCCCCCAGCCTCCTGCCTGTCCCTCCTGATGCTGCCTGCCTTGCTGTGTTCTCCCAGCCTCCTGCCTGTCCCTCCTGATGCTGCCTGCCTTGCTGTGTTCCCCCAGCCTCCTGCCTGTCCCTCCTGATGCTGCCTGCCTTGCTGTGTTCCCCCAGCCTCCTGCCTGTCCCTCCTGATGCCCCCTGCCTTGCTGTGTTCCCCCAGTCTCCTGCCTGTCCCTCCTGATGCTGCCTGCCTTGCTGTGTTCCCCCAGCCTCCTGCCTGTCCCTCCTGACGCTGCCTGCCTTGCTGTGTTCCCCCAGCCTCCTGCCTGTCCCTCCCGATGCTGCCTGCCTTGCTGTGTTCCTCCAGCCTCCTGCCTGTCCCTCCTGATGCCCCCTGCCTTGCTGTGTTCTCCCAGCCTCCTGCCTGTCCCTCCTGATGCTGCCTGCCTTGCTGTGTCCCTCCAGCCTCCTGCCTGTCCCTCCTGATGCCCCCTGCCTTGCTGTGTTCCCCCAGCCTCCTGCCTGTCCCTCCTGATGCTGCCTGCCTTGCTCTGTTCCCCCAGTCTCCTGCCTGTCCCTCCTGATGCTGCCTGCCTTGCTGTGTTCCCCCAGCCTCCTGCCTGTCCCTCCTGACGCTGCCTGCCTTGCTGTGTTCCCCCAGCCTCCTGCCTGTCCCTCCCGATGCTGCCTGCCTTGCTGTGTTCCTCCAGCCTCCTGCCTGTCCCTCCTGATGCCCCCTGCCTTGCTGTGTTCTCCCAGCCTCCTGCCTGTCCCTCCTGATGCTGCCTGCCTTGCTGTGTCCCCCCAGCCTCCTGCCTGTCCCTCCTGATGCCCCCTGCCTTGCTGTGTTCCCCCAGCCTCCTGCCTGTCCCTCCTGATGCCCCCTGCCTTGCTGTGTTCCCCCAGCCTCCTGCCTGTCCCTCCTGATGCTGCCTGCCTTGCTGTGTCCCCCCAGCCTCCTGCCTGTCCCTCCTGATGCCCCCTGCCTTGCTGTGTTCCTCCAGCCTCCTGCCTGTCCCTCCTGATGCCCCCTGCCTTGCTGTGTTCCTCCAGCCTCCTGCCTGTCTACCTAGAATTTCATTATCTGCAGATATTTTTTGTCTCTAACCTCTCCATTATTTAACTGTACATAGACTAGGGACTGATTAAATGTTCCTGTTATCCCATTTCTCCTCCGACAGTGCGGCATTCCCTCAGCACTGACCCTCCGACAGTGCGGCATTCCCTCAGCACTGACCCTCCGACAGTGCGGCACTCCCTCAGCGCTGACCCTCCGACAGTGCGGCACTCCCTCAGCACTGACCCTCCGACAGTGCGGCATTCCCTCAGCACTGACCCTCCGACAGTGCGGCACTCCCTCAGCGCTGACCCTCCGACAGTGCGGCACTCCCTCAGCACTGACCCTCCGACAGTGCCCACTCCCTCAGCACTGACCCTCCGACCGTGCCCACTCCCTCAGCACTGACCCTCCGACAGTGCCCACTCCCTCAGCACTGACCCTCCGACAGTGCGGCATTCCCTCAGCACTGACCCTCCGACAGTGCGGCACTCCCTCAGCACTGACCCTCCGACAGTGCGGCACTCCCTCAGCACTGACCCTCCGACAGTGCCCACTCCCTCAGCACTGACCCTCCGACAGTGCCCACTCCCTCAGCACTGACCCTCAGACAGTGCGGCACTCCCACAGCACTGACCCTCCAACAGTGCGGCGCTCCGTCAGCACTGACCCTCCGACAGTGCCCACTACCTCAGCACTGACCCTCCGACAGTGCCCACTCCCTCAGCACTGACCCTCTGACAGTGCCCACTCCCTCAGCACTGACCCTCTGACAGTGCCCACTCCCTCAGCACTGACCCTCCGACAGTGCCAACTCCCTCAGCACTGACCCTCTGACAGTGCCCACTCCCTCAGCACTGAACCTCCGACAGTGCGGCACTCCCTCAGCACTGACCCTCCAACAGTGCGGCGCTCCCTCAGCACTGACCCTCCGACAGTGCCCACTCCCTCAGCACTGACCCTCCGACAGTGCGGCACTCCCTCAGCACTGACCCTCCGACAGTGCCCACTCCCTCAGCACTGACCCTCCGACAGTGCCCACTCCCTCAGCACTGACCCTCTGACAGTGCCCACTCCCTCAGCACTGACCCTCCGACAGTGCGGCACTCCCTCAGCACTGACCCTCCGACAGTGCCCACTCCCTCAGCACTGACCCTCCGACCGTGCCCACTCCCTCAGCACTGACCCTCCGACCGTGCCCACTCCCTCAGCACTGACCCTCCGACAGTGCCCACTCCCTCAGCACTGACCCTCCGACCGTGCCCACTCCCTCAGCACTGACCCTCCGACAGTGCGGCACTCCCTCAGCGCTGACCCTCCGACAGTGCGGCACTCCCTCAGCACTGACCCTCCGACAGTGCGGCACTCCCTCAGCACTGACCCTCCGACAGTGCGGCACTCCCTCAGCACTGACCCTCCAACAGTGCGGCGCTCCCTCAGCACTGACCCTCCGACAGTGCCCACTCCCTCAGCACTGACCCTCCGACAGTGCCCTCTCCCTCAGCACTGACCCTCCGACAGTGCCCACTCCCTCAGCACTGACCCTCCGACAGTGCGGCACTCCCTCAGCACTGACCCTCCGACAGTGCGGCATTCCCTCAGCACTGACCCTCCGACAGTGCGGCACTCCCTCAGCGCTGACCCTCCGACAGTGCCCACTCCCTCAGCACTGACCCTCCGACAGTGCCCACTCCCTCAGCACTGACCCTCCGACAGTGCCCACTCCCTCAGCACTGACCCTCCGACAGTGCGGCACTCCCACAGCACTGACCCTCCAACAGTGCGGCGCTCCGTCAGCACTGACCCTCCGACAGTGCCCACTCCCTCAGCACTGACCCTCCGACAGTGCCCACTCCCTCAGCACTGACCCTCTGACAGTGCCCACTCCCTCAGCACTGACCCTCTGACAGTGCCCACTCCCTCAGCACTGACCCTCCGACAGTGCCAACTCCCTCAGCACTGACCCTCTGACAGTGCCCACTCCCTCAGCACTGAACCTCCGACAGTGCGGCACTCCCTCAGCACTGACCCTCCAACAGTGCGGCGCTCCCTCAGCACTGACCCTCCGACAGTGCCCACTCCCTCAGCACTGACCCTCCGACAGTGCGGCACTCCCTCAGCACTGACCCTCCGACAGTGCGGCGCTCCCTCAGCACTGACCCTCCGACAGTGCCCACTCCCTCAGCACTGACCCTCCGACAGTGCGGCACTCCCTCAGCACTGACCCTCCGACAGTGCCCACTCCCTCAGCACTGACCCTCTGACAGTGCCCACTCCCTCAGCACTGACCCTCCGACAGTGCGGCACTCCCACAGCACTGACCCTCCGACAGTGCGGCATCCCTTCAGCACTGACCCTCCGACAGTGCCCACTCCCTCAGCACTGACCCTCTGACAGTGCCCACTCCCTCAGCACTGACCCTCCGACAGTGCGGCACTCCCTCAGCACTGACCCTCCGACAGTGCCCACTCCCTCAGCACTGACCCTCCGACAGTGCGGCACTCCCTCAGCACTGACCCTCCAACAGTGCGGCGCTCCCTCAGCACTGACCCTCCGACAGTGCCCACTCCCTCAGCACTGACCCTCCGACAGTACCCACTCCCTCAGCACTGACCCTCTGACAGTGCCCACTCCCTCAGCACTGACTCTCCGACAGTGCGGCACTCCCTCAGCACTGACCCTCCGACCGTGCCCACTCCCTCATCACTGACCCTCCGACAGTGCCCACTCCCTCAGCACTGACCCTCCGACAGTGCCCACTCCCACAGCACTGACCCTCCGACAGTGCCCACTCCCTCAGCACTGACCCTCCGACAGGGCCCACTCCCTCAGCACTGACCCTCCGACAGTTCGGCCCTCCCTCAGCACTGACCCTCCGACAGTGCCCACTCCCTCAGCACTGACCCCCCGACAGTGCCCACTCCCTTAACACTGACCCTCCGATAGTGCCCACTCCCTCAGCACTGACCCTCCGACCGTGCCCACTCCCTCAGCACTGACCCTACGACAGTGCCCACTCCCTCAGCACTGACCCTCCGACCGTGCCCACTCCCTCAGCACTGACCCTCCGACCGTGCCCACTCCCTCAGCTCTGACCCTCCGCCAGGGCCCACTCCCTCAGCACTGCCCCTCCGACAGTGCCCACTCTCTCATCACTGACCCTCCGACAGTGCCCACTCCCTCAGCACTGACCCTCCGACAGTGCGGCACTCCGTCAGCACTGACCCTCCGACAGTACCCACTCCCTCAGCACTGACCCTCTGACAGTGCCCACTCCCTCAGCACTGACCCTCTGACAGTGCCCACTCCCTCAGCACTGACCCTCTGACAGTGCCCACTCCCTCAGCACTGACCCTCTGACAGTGCCCACTCCCTCAGCACTGACCCTCCGACAGTGCCCACTCCCTCAGCACTGACCCTCCGACAGTGCCCACTCCCTCAGCACTGACCCTCTGACAGTGCCCACTCCCTCAGCACTGAACCTCCGACAGTGCGGCACTCCCTCAGCACTGACCCTCCAACAGTGCGGCGCTCCCTCAGCACTGACCCTCCGACAGTGCCCACTCCCTCAGCACTGACCCTCCGACAGTGCGACACTCCCTCAGCACTGACCCTCCGACAGTGCCCACTCCCTCAGCACTGACCCTCCGACAGTGCCCACTCCCTCAGCACTGACCCTCCGACAGTGCGACACTCCCTCAGCACTGACCCTCCAACAGTGCCCACTCCCTCAGCACTGACCCTCCGACAGTGCCCACTCCCTCAGCACTGACCCTCTGACAGTGCCCACTCCCTCAGCACTGACCCTCCGACAGTGCGGCACTCCCACAGCACTGACCCTCCGACAGTGCGGCATCCCTTCAGCACTGACCCTCCGACAGTGCCCACTCCCTCAGCATTGACCCTCTGACAGTGCCCACTCCCTCAGCACTGACCCTCCGACAGTGCGGCACTCCCTCAGCACTGACCCTCCGACAGTGCCCACTCCCTCAGCACTGACCCTCCGACAGTGCGGCACTCCCTCAGCACTGACCCTCCAACAGTGCGGCGCTCCCTCAGCACTGACCCTCCGACAGTGCCCACTCCCTCAGCACTGACCCACCGACAGTACCCACTCCCTCAGCACTGACCCTCTGACAGTGCCCACTCCCTCAGCACTGACCCTCCGACAGTGCCCACTACCTCAGCACTGACCCTCCGACAGTGCGGCATCCCTTCAGCACTGACCCTCCGACAGTGCCCACTCCCTCAGCACTGACCCTCTGACAGTGCCCACTCCCTCTGCACTGACCCTCCGACAGTGCCCACTCCCTTAGCATTGACCCTCCGACAGTGCCCACTCCCTCAGCACTGACCCTCCGACAGTGCCCACTCCCTCAGCACTGACCCTCCGACAGTGCCCCCTCCCTCAGCACTGACCCGCCGACAGTGCGGCACTCCCACAGCACTGACCCTCCGACAGTGCGGCATCCCCTCAGCACTGACCCTCCGACAGTGCGGCAACCCCTCAGCACTGACCCTCCGACAGTGCCCACTCCCTCAGCACTGACCCTCCGACAGTGCCCACTCCCTCAGCACTGACCCTCCGACAGTGCTGCACTCCCTCAGCACTGACCCTCCGACAGTGCCCACTCCCTCAGCACTGATCCTCTGACCATACCCACTCCCTCAGCACTGACCCTCCGACAGTGCCCACTCCCTCAGCACTGACCCTCCGACCGTGCCCACTCCCTCAGCACTGACTCTCCGACAGTGCGGCACTCCCTCAGCACTGACCCTCCGACAGTGCCCACTCCCTCAGCACTGACCCTCCGACAGTGCCCTCTCCCTCAGCACTGACCCTCCGACAGTGCGGCACTCCCTCAGCACTGACCCTCCGACAGTGCCCACTTCCTCAGCACTGACCCTCCGACAGTGCCCACTCCCACAGCACTGACCCTCCGACAGTGCCCACTCCCTCAGCACTGACCCTCCGACAGGGCCCACTCCCTCAGCACTGACCCTCCGACAGTGCGGCCCTCCCTCAGCACTGACCCTCCGACAGTGCCCACTCCCTCAGCACTGACCCCCCGACAGTGCCCACTCCCTTAACACTGACCCTCCGATAGTGCCCACTCCCTCAGCACTGACCCTCCGACCGTGCCCACTCCCTCAGCACTGACCCTACGACAGTGCCCACTCCCTCAGCACTGACCCTCCGACCGTGCCCACTCCCTCAGCACTGACCCTCCGACCATGCCTACTCCCTCAGCACTGCCCCTCCGACAGTGCCCACTCTCTCATCACTGACCCTCCGACAGTGCCCACTCCCTCAGCACTGACCCTCCGACAGTGCGGCACTCCGTCAGCACTGACCCTCCGACAGTGCCCACTCCCTCAGCACTGACCCTCCGACAGTGCCCACTCCCTCAGCACTGACCCTCCGACAGTGCGGCACTCCGTCAGCACTGACCCTCCGACAGTGCCCACTCCCTCAGCACTGACCCTCCGACAGTGCCCACTCCCTCAGCACTGACCCTCCAACAGTGCGGCACTCCCTCAGCACTGACCCTCCGACAGTGCCCACTCCCTCAGCACTGACCCTCCGACAGTGCCCTCTCCCTCAGCACTGACCCTCCGACAGTGCCCACTCCCTCAGCACTGACCCTCTGACAGTGCCCACTCCCTCAGCACTGACCCTCTGACAGTGCCCACTCCCTCAGCACTGACCCTCTGACAGTGCCCACTCCCTCAGCACTGACCCTCCGACAGTGCCCACTCCCTCAGCACTGACCCTCCGACAGTGCCCACTCCCTCAGCACTGACCCTCTGACAGTGCCCACTCCCTCAGCACTGAACCTCCGACAGTGCGGCGCTCCCTCAGCACTGACCCTCCGACAGTGCGGCACTCCCTCAGCACTGACCCTCCGACAGTGCCCACTCCCTCAGCACTGACCCTCCGACAGTGCTCACTCCCTCAGCACTGACCCTCTGACAGTGCCCACTCCCTCAGCACTGACCCTCCGACAGTGCGGCACTCCCACAGCACTGACCCTCCGACAGTGCGGCATCCCTTCAGCACTGACCCTCCGACAGTGCCCACTCCCTCAGCACTGACCCTCTGACAGTGCCCACTCCCTCAGCACTGACCCTCCGACAGTGCGGCACTCCCTCAGCACTGACCCTCCGACAGTGCCCACTCCCTCAGCACTGACCCTCCGACAGTGCGGCACTCCCTCAGCACTGACCCTCCAACAGTGCGGCGCTCCCTCAGCACTGACCCTCCGACAGTGCCCACTCCCTCAGCACTGACCCTCCGACAGTACCCACTCCCTCAGCACTGACCCTCTGACAGTGCCCACTCCCTCAGCACTGACCCTCCGACAGTGCCCACTACCTCAGCACTGACCCTCCGACAGTGCGGCATCCCTTCAGCACTGACCCTCCGACAGTGCCCACTCCCTCAGCACTGACCCTCTGACAGTGCCCACTCCCTCTGCACTGACCCTCCGACAGTGCCCACTCCCTTAGCATTGACCCTCCGACAGTGCCCACTCCCTCAGCACTGACCCTCCGACAGTGCCCACTCCCTCAGCACTGACCCTCCGACAGTGCCCCCTCCCTCAGCACTGACCCGCCGACAGTGCGGCACTCCCACAGCACTGACCCTCCGACAGTGCGGCATCCCCTCAGCACTGACCCTCCGACAGTGCGGCACTCCCACAGCACTGACCCTCCGACAGTGCGGCACTCCCTCAGCACTGACCCTCCGACAGTGCCCACTCCCTCAGCACTGACCCTCCGACAGGGCCCACTCCCTCAGCACTGACCCTCCGACAGTGCCCACTCCCTCAGCACTGACCCTCCGACAGTGCCCACTCCCTCAGCACTGACCCTCCGACAGTGCCCACTCCCTCAGCACTGACCCTCCGACAGTGCCCACTCCCACAGGACTGACCCTCCGACAGGGTCCACTCCCTCAGCACTGACCCTCCAACAGTGCCCACTCCCTCAGCACTGACCCTCCGACAGTGCCCACTCCCACAGGACTGACCCTCCGACAGGGTCCACTCCCTCAGCACTGACCCTCCGACAGTGCGGCACTCCCTCAGCACTGACCCTCCGACAGTGCCCACTCCCTCAGCACTGACCCTCCGACAGTGCGGCACTCCCTCAGCACTGACCCTCCGACCGTGCCCACTCCCTCAGCACTGACCCTCCGACAGTGCCCACTCCCTCAGCACTGACACTCCGACCGTGCCCACTCCCACAGCACTGACCCTCCGACCGTGCTGAGATTTACAGCCGTTTTCCTGTTCGCTGCTCAACACAGGATTGGAAGTTGCTAATTCTGACCTGGGGGCTACATTAGGTGTTTATAAACCCTCCCAACCAATGCTGCTGCATTCCTCTCCTGTCTCGTCAGGTCTGAAACTGAGGGGTTCTCCAGTGTGGATACATTGACCCTGTTGTCCTCTCTCTACAGATGCTGCCCGACCTGCTGGGTATCGTCAACATTTTCTGAATTTGTTCCAAGTCTCTGGTGTCTCAAGCATGTTTTTTTTTCACCCTCTTCAATGGAGAAGCACAGCAATTGCGGCCACTTTACTGTAAAACAGTCCCTGCCCTTCGCTGATCAAGGGGCGTGGGCTCTCCAGGAGGTTGGGAAATTTCCCCCTTCCACCCCTGCAGTCTCTCTCGGGAGACCATCCTCCCTGGCGGACTTGGGACTCGCAACAACGCAGAATGGCCAAGCAGAGGCTGATGGTCAAGTTCGGTACCCACAGGGATGGATTCAATCGGGAGCTTGGGTTCATGTCACGCTAAAGGTGACCCCACTGCACTATACACTCTCTCTCTCACACACAGACACACCCACACTCCTACAGACCCACACTCACACAGACCCACACTCCTACAGACCCACACTCCTATAGACCCACACTCCTACACACCCACACTCCTACACACCCACACTCCTACAGACCCACACTCCTACAGACCCACACTCACACAGACCCACACTCCTACAGACCCACACTCCTACAGACCCACACTCCTACAGACCCACACTCACACAGACCCACACTCACACAGACCCACACTCCTACAGACCCACACTCACACAGACCCACACTCACACAGACCCACACTCCTACACACCCACACTCACACAGACCCACACTCACACAGACCCACACTCCTACAGACCCACACTCACACAGACCCACACTCACACAGACCAACACTCCTACAGACCCACACTCACACAGACCCACACTCCTACAGACCCACACTCCTACAGACCCACACTCCTACACACCCACACTCCTACAGACCCACACTCACACAGACCCACACTCCTACAGACCCACACTCCTACAGACCCACACTCACACAGACCCACACTCCTACACACCCACACTCCTACACACCCACACTCCTACAGACCCACACTCCTACAGACCCACACTCACACAGACCCACACTCACACAGACCCACACTCCTACAGACACACACTCCTACAGACCCACACTCACACAGACCCACACTCCTACAGACCCACACTCCGACAGACCCACACTCACACAGACCCACACTCACACAGACCCACACTCCTACAGACCCACGCACTCACACAGACCCACACTCCTACAGACCCACACTCACACAGACCCACACTCACACAGACCCACACTCCTACAGACCCACACTCCTACAGACCCACACTCACACAGACCCACACACTCACACAGACCCACACTCACACAGACCCACACTCCTACAGACCCACACTCACACAGACCCACACTCCTACAGACCCACACTCCTACAGACCCACACTCACACAGACCCACACTCCTACAGACCCACACTCCGACAGACCCACACTCACACAGACCCACACTCACACAGACCCACACTCCTACAGACCCACGCACTCACACAGACCCACACTCCTACAGACCCACACTCACACAGACCCACACTCACACAGACCCACACTCCTACAGACCCACACTCCTACACACCCACACTCCGACAGACCCACACTCCTACAGACCCACACTCACACAGACCCACACTCCTCCAGACCCACACTCACACAGACCCACACTCACACAGACCCACACTCCTACAGACCCACACTCCTACACACCCACACTCCTACAGACCCACACTCACACAGACCCACACTCCTAGAGACCCACACTCACACAGACCCACACTCCTACAGACCCACACTTCTACAGACCCACACTCACACAGACCCACACTCCTACAGACCCACACTCACACAGACCCACACTCACACAGACCCACACGTCTACAGACCCACACTCCTACAGACCCACACTCCTACAGACCCACACTCACACAGACCCACACTCACACAGACCCACACTGCTACAGACCCACACTCACACAGACCCAGACTCCTACAGACCCACACTCCTACAGACCCACACTCACACAGACCCACACTCACCCAGACCCACACTCACACAGACCCACACTCACACAGACCCACACTCCTACAGACCCACACTCACCCAGACCCACACTCACACAGACCCACACTCCTACAGACCCACACTCACACAGACCCACACTCCTACAGACCCACACTCCTACAGACCCACACTCACCCAGACCCACACTCACACAGACCCACACTCCTACAGACCCACACTCCTACAGACCCACACTCACACAGACCCACACACTCACACAGACCCACACTCCTACAGACCCACACTCACAAAGACCCACACTCCTACAGACCCACACTCCTACAGACCCACACTCCTACAGACCCACACACTCACACAGACCCACACTCCTACAGACCCACACTCCTACAGACCCACACTCACACAGACCCACACTCCTACAGACCCACACACTCACACAGACCCACACTCCTACAGACCCACACTCCTACAGACCCACTCTCCGACAGACGCACACTCACACAGACCCACACTCCTACAGACCCACACACTCACACAGACCCACACTCCTACAGACCCACACTCCTACAGACCCACACTCCGACAGACCCACGCACTCACACAGACCCACACTCCTACACACCCACACTCCTACAGACCCACACTCACACAGACCCACACTCACACAGACCCACACTCACACAGACCCACACTCCGACAGACCCACGCACTCACACAGACCCACACTCCTACACACCCACACTCCTACAGACCCACACTCACACAGACCCACACTCCTACAGACCCACACTCACACAGACCCACACTCACACAGACCCACACTCCTACAGACCCACACTCACACAGACCCACACTCACACAGACCCACACTCCTACAGACCCACACACTCACACAGACCCACACTCCTACAGACCCACACTCCTACAGACCCACACTCCGACAGACCCACGCACTCACACAGACCCACACTCACACAGACCCACACTCACACAGACCCACACTCCTACAGACCCACACTCACACAGACCCACGTACCCACACAGACCCACACTCCTACAGACACACACTCCTACAGACCCACACACTCACACAGACCCACACTCCTACAGACCCACACTCCTACAGACCCACACTCACACAGACCCACACTCCTACAGACCCACACTCACACAGACCCACACTCCTACAGACCCACACTCCTACAGACCCACACACTCACACAGACCCACACTCCTACAGACCCACACTCCTACAGACCCACACTCCGACAGACCCACGCACTCACACAGACCCACACTCCTACACACCCACACTCCTACAGACCCACACTCACACAGACCCACGTACTCACACAGACCCACACTCCTACAGACCCACACTCCCACAGACCCACACTCACACAGACCCACACTCACACAGACCCACACTCCTACAGACCCACACTCACACAGACCCACACTCACACAGACCCACACTCCTACAGACCCACACACTCACACAGACCCACACTCCTACAGACCCACACTCCTACAGACCCACACTCACACAGACCCACACTCCTACAGACCCACACACTCACACAGACCCACACTCCTACAGACCCACACTCACACAGACCCACACTCACACAGACCCACACTCCTACAGACCCACACTCACACAGACCCACACTCCTACAGACCCACACTCCTACACACCCACACTCCTACACACCCACACTCACACAGACCCACACTCACACAGACCCACACTCCTACACACCCACACTCCTACACACCCACACTCTTACAGACCCACACTCCTACAGACCCACACTCACACAGACCCACACTCACACAGACCCACACTCCTACACACCCACACTCCTACAGACCCACACTCACACAGACCCACACTCACACAGACCCACACTTCTACAGACCCACACTCACACAGACCCACACTCCTACAGACCCACACTCACACAGACCCACACTCACACAGACCCACACTCCTACAGACCCACACTCAGACAGACCCACACTCACACAGACCCACACTCCTACAGACCCACACTCACACAGACCTACACTCCTACAGACCCACACTCACACAGACCCACACTCCTACACACCCACACTCCTACAGACCCACACTCCTACAGACCCACACTCACACAGACCCACACTCCTACAGACCCACACTCCTACAGACCCACACTCACACAGACCCACACTCACACAGACCCACACTCACACAGACCCACACTCCTACAGACCCACACTCCTACACACCCACACTCCTACACACCCACACTCACACAGACCCACACTCACACAGACCCACACTCCTACACACCCACACTCCTACACACCCACACTCCTACACACCCACACTCTTACAGACCCACACTCCTACAGACCCACACTCACACAGACCCACACTCACACAGACCCACACTCACACAGACCCACTCTCCTACAGACCCACACTCCTACAGACCCACACTCCGACACACCCACACTCCTACACACCCACACTCTTACAGACCCACACTCCTACAGACCCACACTCACACAGACCCACACTCACACAGACCCACACTCACACAGACCCACTCTCCTACAGACCCACACTCACACAGACCCACACTCCTACACACCCACACTCCTACAGACCCACACTCCTACAGACCCACACTCCTACAGACCCACACTCACACAGACCCACTCTCCTACAGACCCACACTCACAAAGACCTACACTCCTACAGACCCACACTCCTACAGACCCACACTCCTACAGACCCACACTACTACAGACCCACACTCCTTCAGACCCACACTCACACAGACCCACACTCCTACAGACCCACACTCACACAGACCCACACTCCTACAGACCCACACTCCTACAGACCCACACTCACACAGACCCACACTCACACAGACCCACACTCCTACAGACCCACGCACTCACACAGACCCACACTTCTACAGACCCACACTCCTACAGACCCACACTCCTACAGACTCACACTCGCACAGACCCACACTCACACAGACCCACACGTCTACAGACCCACACTCCTACAGACCCACACTCCTACAGACCCACACTCCTACAGACCCACGCACTCACACAGACCCACACTCCTACAGACCCACACTCACACAGACCCACACTCCTACAGACCCACACTCCTATAGACCCACGCACTCACACAGACCCACACTTCTACAGACCCACACTCACACAGACCCACACTCCTACAGACCCACACTCCTACAGACCCACGCACTCACACAGACCCACACTTCTACAGACCCACACTCCAACAGACCCACGCACTCACACAGACCCACACTCCTACACACCCACACTCACACAGACCCACACTCACACAGACCCACACTCACACAGACCCACACTCCTACAGACCCACACTCACACAGACCCACACTCACACAGACCCACACTCACACAGACCCACACTCCTACAGACCCACACTCACAATGACCCACACTCCTACAGACCCACACTTCTACAGACCCACACTCCTACAGTCCCACACACTTCTACAGACCCACACTCCTACAGACCCACACTCACACAAACCCACACTCCTACAGACCCACACTCCTACAGACCCACACTCCTACAGACCCACACTCACACAGACCCACACTCCTACACACCCACACTCCTACAGACCCACACTCCTACAGACCCACACTCCTACAGACCCACGCACTCACACAGACCCACACTCCTACAGACCCACACTCCTGCAGACGCACACTCACACAGACCCACACTCCTACAGGCCCACACTCACACAGACCCACACTCACACAGACCCACACTCCTACAGACCCACACTCACACAGACCCACACTTCTACAGACCCACACTCCTACAGACCCACACTCCTACAGACCAACACTCACACAGACCCACACTCCTACAGACCCACACTTCTACAGACCCACACTCCTACAGACCCACGCACTCACACAGACCCACACTCCTACAGACCTACACTCCTACAGACCCACACTCCTACAGACCCACACTCCTACAGACCCACACTCACACAGACCCACACTCCTACAGACCCACACTCACACAGACCCACACTCACACAGACCCACACTCCTACAAACCCACACTCCTACAGACCCACACTCACACAGACCCACACTTCTACAGACCCACACTCCTACAGACCCACACTCCTACAGACCCACGCACTCACACAGACCCACACTCACACAGACCCACACTCCTACAGACCCACACTCACACAGACCCACACTCACACAGACCCACACGTCTACAGACCCACACTCCTACAGACCCACACTCCTACAGACCCACACTCACACAGACCCACACTCACACAGACCCACACTCCTACAGACCCACACTGCTACAGACCCACACTCACACAGACCCAGACTCCTACAGACCCACACTCCTACAGACCCACACTCACACAGACCCACACTCACCCAGACCCACACTCACACAGACCCACACTCACACAGACCCACACTCCTACAGACCCACACTCACCCAGACCCACACTCACACAGACCCACACTCCTACAGACCCACACTCACACAGACCCACACTCCTACAGACCCACACTCCTACAGACCCACACTCACCCAGACCCACACTCACACAGACCCACACTCCTACAGACCCACACTCCTACAGACCCACACTCACACAGACCCACACACTCACACAGACCCACACTCCTACAGACCCACACTCACAAAGACCCACACTCCTACAGACCCACACTCCTACAGACCCACACTCCTACAGACCCACACACTCACACAGACCCACACTCCTACAGACCCACACTCCTACAGACCCACACTCACACAGACCCACACTCCTACAGACCCACACACTCACACAGACCCACACTCCTACAGACCCACACTCCTACAGACCCACTCTCCGACAGACGCACACTCACACAGACCCACACTCCTACAGACCCACACACTCACACAGACCCACACTCCTACAGACCCACACTCCTACAGACCCACACTCCGACAGACCCACGCACTCACACAGACCCACACTCCTACACACCCACACTCCTACAGACCCACACTCACACAGACCCACGTACTCACACAGACCCACTCTCCTACAGACCCACACTCACACAGACCCACACTCACACAGACCCACACTCCTACAGACCCACACTCACACAGACCCACACTCACACAGACCCACACTCCTACAGACCCACACACTCACACAGACCCACACTCCTACAGACCCACACTCCTACAGACCCACACTCCGACAGACCCACGCACTCACACAGACCCACACTCACACAGACCCACACTCACACAGACCCACACTCCTACAGACCCACACTCACACAGACCCACGTACCCACACAGACCCACACTCCTACAGACACACACTCCTACAGACCCACACACTCACACAGACCCACACTCCTACAGACCCACACTCCTACAGACCCACACTCACACAGACCCACACTCCTACAGACCCACACTCACACAGACCCACACTCCTACAGACCCACACTCCGACAGACCCACGCACTCACACAGACCCACACTCCTACACACCCACACTCCTACAGACCCACACTCACACAGACCCACGTACTCACACAGACCCACACTCCTACAGACCCACACTCCCACAGACCCACACTCACACAGACCCACACTCACACAGACCCACACTCCTACAGACCCACACTCACACAGACCCACACTCACACAGACCCACACTCCTACAGACCCACACTCCTACAGACCCACACACTCACACAGACCCACACTCCTACAGACCCACACTCACACAGACCCACACTCACACAGACCCACACTCCTACAGACCCACACTCACACAGACCCACACTCCTACAGACCCACACTCCTACACACCCACACTCCTACACACCCACACTCACACAGACCCACACTCACACAGACCCACACTCACACAGACCCACACTCCTACACACCCACACTCTTACAGACCCACACTCCTACAGACCCACACTCACACAGACCCACACTCACACAGACCCACACTCCTACACACCCACACTCCTACAGACCCACACTCACACAGACCCACACTCACACAGACCCACACTTCTACAGACCCACACTCACACAGACCCACACTCCTACAGACCCACACTCACACAGACCCACACTCACACAGACCCACACTCCTACAGACCCACACTCAGACAGACCCACACTCACACAGACCCACACTCCTACAGACCCACACTCACACAGACCTACACTCCTACAGACCCACACTCACACAGACCCACACTCCTACACACCCACACTCCTACAGACCCACACTCCTACAGACCCACACTCACACAGACCCACACTCCTACAGACCCACACTCCTACAGACCCACACTCACACAGACCCACACTCACACAGACCCACACTCACACAGACCCACACTCCTACAGACCCACACTCCTACACACCCACACTCCTACACACCCACACTCACACAGACCCACACTCACACAGACCCACACTCCTACACACCCACACTCCTACACACCCACACTCTTACAGACCCACACTCCTACAGACCCACACTCACACAGACCCACACTCACACAGACCCACACTCACACAGACCCACTCTCCTACAGACCCACACTCCTACAGACCCACACTCCGACACACCCACACTCCTACACACCCACACTCTTACAGACCCACACTCCTACAGACCCACACTCACACAGACCCACACTCACACAGACCCACACTCACACAGACCCACTCTCCTACAGACCCACACTCACACAGACCCACACTCCTACACACCCACACTCCTACAGACCCACACTCCTACAGACCCACACTCACACAGACCCACTCTCCTACAGACCCACACTCACAAAGACCTACACTCCTACAGACCCACACTCCTACAGACCCACACTCCTACAGACCCACACTACTACAGACCCACACTCCTTCAGACCCACACTCACACAGACCCACACTCCTACAGACCCACACTCACACAGACCCACACTCCTACAGACCCACACTCCTACAGACCCACACTCACACAGACCCACACTCACACAGACCCACACTCCTACAGACCCACGCACTCACACAGACCCACACTTCTACAGACCCACACTCCTACAGACCCACACTCCTACAGACTCACACTCGCACAGACCCACACTCACACAGACCCACACGTCTACAGACCCACACTCCTACAGACCCACACTCCTACAGACCCACACTCCTACAGACCCACGCACTCACACAGACCCACACTCCTACAGACCCACACTCACACAGACCCACACTCCTACAGACCCACACTCCTATAGACCCACGCACTCACACAGACCCACACTTCTACAGACCCACACTCACACAGACCCACACTCCTACAGACCCACACTCCTACAGACCCACACTCCTACAGACCCACGCACTCACACAGACCCACACTTCTACAGACCCACACTCCAACAGACCCACGCACTCACACAGACCCACACTCCTACACACCCACACTCACACAGACCCACACTCACACAGACCCACACTCACACAGACCCACACTCCTACAGACCCACACTCACACAGACCCACACTCACACAGACCCACACTCACACAGACCCACACTCCTACAGACCCACACTCACAATGACCCACACTCCTACAGACCCACACTTCTACAGACCCACACTCCTACAGTCCCACACACTTCTACAGACCCACACTCCTACAGACCCACACTCACACAAACCCACACTCCTACAGACCCACACTCCAACAGACCCACACTCCTACAGACCCACACTCACACAGACCCACACTCCTACACACCCACACTCCTACAGACCCACACTCCTACAGACCCACACTCCTACAGACCCACGCACTCACACAGACCCACACTCCTACAGACCCACACTCCTGCAGACGCACACTCACACAGACCCACACTCCTACAGGCCCACACTCACACAGACCCACACTCACACAGACCCACACTCCTACAGACCCACACTCACACAGACCCACACTTCTACAGACCCACACTCCTACAGACCCACACTCCTACAGACCCACACTCACACAGACCCACACTCACACAGACCCACACTCCTACAGACCCACACTCACACAGACCCACACTCACAATGACCCACAATCACACAGACCCACACTCCTACAGACCCACACTTCTACAGACCCACACTCCTACAGACCCACACTCCTACAGACCCACACTCACACAGACCCACATTCCTACAGACCCACACTCCTACAGACCCACGCACTCACACAGACCCACACTTCTACAGACCAACACTCCTACAGACCCACACTCCTACAGACCCACACTCACACAGACCCACACTCCTACAGACCCACACTCCTACACACCCACACTCCTACAGACCCACGCACTCACACAGACCCTCACTCATATGTTAAGAAAGCATATGGTGTTCTGGCTTTCATTAACAGGGGGATTGAGTTTAAGAGCCGCGAGGTTTTGCTGCAGCTCTATAAGTTCCTGGTGAGACCACACTTGGAATATTGTGTCCGGTTCTGGTCGCCCTACTATAGGAAATATGTGGAGACTTTGGAGAGGGTGCAAAGAGGATTTACCAGGATGCTGCCTGGACTGGAGGGCTTGCCTTATGAAGAAAGGTTGGATAAGCTTGGACTTTTCTCTCTGGAGAGAAGGAGGAAGAGAGGAGACCTGATCGAGATGTACAAGGTAATGAGAGGCATGGAAAGAGTCAACAGCCAGAGATTTTCCCCCAGGGCAGGATGGACTGATACGAGGGGTCATAGTTTGAAGATATTAAGAGGAAGGTATAAAGGAGACCGCAGAGGTCGGTTCTTTAC